>NC_057716.1:36085335-36088163 GCF_004010195.1 Chiloscyllium plagiosum | reverse complement strand
CCAAACCTCCAACTCGCCCTCAATGCCATACCTCCGTATTTTTTTGCAGTAGTCTACCATGGGGAACCTTATCAAACGCCTTACTAAAATCCATATACACCACATCTACTGCTTTACCCTCGTCCACCTCCTTCGTCACCTTTTCAAAGAATTCAATAAGGTTTGTGAGGCACGACCTGCCCTTCACAAAACCATGCTGACTATCCTTGATCACATTATTCCTATCCAGATGTTCATAAATCCTATCCCTTACAATTCTCTCTAAGACTTTGCCCACAACAGAAGTGAGACTCACCGGCCTATAGTTACTATGCCAAGCAAGAAACACGAAACTACATTAATCTCATTCTCCTGTCCTTGATCCATAACTTAGTTTCCCCTGGCATTTTACATGTCCGCCCAGATGCTTCTTAAGTGGTGCAGTAGTTCCTGCCTCTCGGGCAGCAACATTCCATATCTCTACCACCCTCTGGGCGAAAAAGCTCATTTCAGATTTCCTCTAAATGTGCAAAACAGCGAGTGGATAGCATTCATAAACCCTATCTCCCTGATTTTGGGAATGTGTGGAGCTGGAAAGGAAGTCCTTCCAGAGAGAGGTTTGGAGGAGGACACTGAAAGCCTACTAGCTCAGCCTATGAGTCTTTGAAATCCCAGTTAGATAGGAAATGTTGCCTTTAAAATCTCCAACTGAGGCTGCCAATATCTCTCAAGCTGCAGAGGACAGCAGAGGAATAGACAGTTGTACTGGGAGCCTGATGTTTCTCTGTGATGGTGCTACAGAGCAATGCCAGGGTCTTGCTGCAGGCTTCAGTGAACAGAGTGGTCACAGACATTGTGTGACTGGAAATGCTAAAGTCACTATCAGAGACACCATTCCTTTCCCTGCTGTAATAGGGAACACTACACTGTATTCATGCGTTTTAACCAAGGTGTGGAGACCTACCTTGTATCCCTGTTCATGAAGCTGTTGTGCAGTGTCAAGAAACTTTGATCGAAAAGAGCTCTGTGAAAACAATTAACAGAAAGAAAGGACCTCAGTATAGACCAAAAAAAGTAACGCCACATGTTTCTAACAGTCATCTCTGCAAGTCAGGATCAGGTATAAAAGTCTCTGCAGGCTCAATACCTGACAGTGTTTATTTTGTGTAGTTTTCACTAACATAGGGACTGAGTACCCTGGATCAGAATAAACCAAAGCTCCTCTGAAATTGTTCAGATTCATTTGAAGTAAATTCCAACCACAACAGCTGCACAGCAACATCAACTTGAAAAGCAGAGAGTCAGAGTACAACACAGAAACAGACCCTTCAGCTCAACTCACCCATGCCAATCAGGTTTTCTAAACTGATCTAGTTCCATTTTCCTGTGTTTAGCTGATATGCCTCTAAACCTTTCCTTTCCATGTACCTGTCCAAATGTCTTTTAAATGTTGTAATTGTACCCACCTCTACCACTTCCTCTGGTAACTAGTTAATATAAACACCACTCTCTGTGTGAAAAAAGTTGCCCCTCAGGTCCCTTTTAAATCTTCATCCTCTCAGCTTAAACCCATGCCTTCTAGTTCTGCCCTCCCCAATCCTGGGGAAAAGACCTTGGCTATTCACCTTATCTATGCCACTTACGATTTTATAAACGTCTGTAAGGTCACCCCTCTGCCTCCTACATTCCAGGGAGAGAGGTCCCAGCCTATCCAGCCTCTTGTTACAACTGAAACTGTCTATTCTCAGCAGCAACCTGGTAAATCTTTCTTTGCACCATTTCCAGTTAACTAACATCCTTCTTCTCGCAAGGCAACCAGAATCGCACATAGTTCTCCAAGTGCAACCTCACTAATGCCTTGTACGGCTGTAACATTATGCCCCAACCCCTGTATTAATTCTCTCACCAAAGAAGGTATTGTCCAACAGGTTTATTTTGCAAGTACTAGCTTTCGGAGCACTGCTCCTTCATCAAGTGGCTACGGGAGTGGGATCATAGGACACAAAATATATAACAAAAGGTCACAGTATCATACCATTGATGCAATATATTGAACAAACCTAGATTGGTGTTAAGTCTTTCATCTTTTAAAATGGGTTGCAGGTTTAGATTCATTAATATGTAAATCCCAGAACTTCTTTCAAGTCACATTCCCAAGATAACTGAAGGTTTTATTAAAAAACAAAGGTGACATCTCAATTCAGACACCATATTAAAGGTGTTGTGTTGCTGCATCAACATAGTCTTACCAGACCCTAGGGGATGCTCTCTTATTAGAGAGAAGCAACTGATGGTGATTTAACCTGAGGGCCACCAGATCTCAGGCGAGATGGAACGTCCTTCATGGTAATGTCAAACCAGTGATGGGAATTGAACCAACGCTGTTGGTATCTCACTGCTCTGCTAACTAAATGATTCAGCAACTGAGCTAAACCGATTCCCATTAAAGCTATGAGGTTAGAGTCTGTATGTATTCCAATCTTGAGTCAGACAAGGTAAGTTTCCAAGTAGGAATTTATAAAATGTCACATGGATTGTAAAAAATATTGACTGCCTACAGATTGTGTTTTTTTTAACAAAATGGAATGTATCTGCAAATACAATTCTACAAATGCAAATTCACCCCATAGACTTATATGTGTGTGCATGGGAGGGTGACAGAGAGAGTGCATGTAGGAGAGAGGTGTAGAATGTCATTGTGTGTCTACGTGTACGTACGTGTGTGCATGCTTGATACAGTGAGTGTGATGGAGTATGTGCCTGCCAGATGGTGTGCGCGTGGGGTGTATCTGTGTACCTGAGAGTGAGCACATGAATAAGAGAGGATTTGCGTAAGTGTGAGAGTATGT
>NC_057716.1:36043101-36084835 GCF_004010195.1 Chiloscyllium plagiosum | reverse complement strand
CCAGGGAAAACAGCCCCAGCCAGTTCAGCCTCTCCGCATAGCTCAAATCTTCCAACCCTGGCAACATCCTTGTAAATCTTTTCTGAACCCTTTCAAGTTTAACAACATCCTTCCGATAAGAAAGAGACCAGAATTGCATGTAATATTCCAAAAGTTGCCTAACCAAGACCCTGTACAGCTGCAACATGACCTCCCAACTCCTCTACTCAATACTCTGACCAATAAAAGAAAGCATACCAAACACCTTTTTCACTATTCTATCTTCCTGTGACTCTACTTGCAAGGAGCTATGAACCTGCACTCCAAGGTCTCTTTGTTCAGTTAAAAGAAAAATATCTTGGAATTTTTCCAGTCTGTGTCGTAACAAGATCCCATTGTCATAAGTCACAGCAAAAAACAAAAACTAAAGAGAAAGATGAATGAGTTGAGGTTCAGTTAGTGGACACCCTGTTTGATGTAATGGTGCAGGATAAACTTGAACAGGTAGAGGGTCAGACAGAAATGTTTAGTCCTGAAAGGCTAATGGACTTACAACAGAATGACGAGACAATTTTAAAAAATTTTAAAAATCGATGCATACTCAGAAAGGGGATCAGAATGTATTTCTAAGGGTTATTATCTTAAAGATAGAAGCCTAAGAAGAAAATAGAGAACACGGCCGATTGGTACAGAGGAGAAGTGGGCAGATGTGCACCAGATTGTGTTGCTGCTAGCATACAGACAGGAGGTGTTATGGGTAGCACCTGTAGGAGGTCACCTAGCTGTGAGGAAGACTCAGGTACAAATGTACTTCTATTGGCCTGGACTCACAAGGATGTGGTTAACTTTTGCCGTACGTGTCATACAAGCCACAGGCGGTAATAAATCAATTGAATTGAATTTATTGTCATGTGTACAGAGGCACAGTGAAAAGCTTTGGCTTGCGAGCAATACAGGCAGATCACAGAGATAAGTAGCATAGATACGTAAATAATAGGTGAACAGCAGCAAACACAAAAACACAGGTACAGGGGAATGTTATGAGTTTGTGAGTCCATTCAGTATTCTAACAACAGTAGGGCAGAAACTATTTTGAAACCGGCTGGTGCGTGTGCTTAGGATTCTGTACCTTCTCCCCAATGGTAGAGGTTGTAGAAAAACATTGCCAGGATGGGATGGATCTTTGAGAATGCTGGTGGCCTTTCCTTGACAGTGGACCTGATAGATGGATTCTATAGATAGGACGTTGGCTAATTGTGATTGTCCGGGCCGAGTTCACCACTCTCTGTAACCGTGTCCGATCTTGAATGGTACGGTTGCCACATCAGGTAGTGATACATCCAGACAGAATGCTCTCGATGATGTACCTATAAACGTTGACAAGGGTATTTGCCGTTTTGCCAAATTTCCTCAGCAGCCTGAGGAAGAAGAGACGTTGTTGGGCCTTTGTAACCAGTGCGTCCACGTGAAGAGTCCAAGAAAGCTTGTTGTGGATAACCAATCCCAGGAGCTTGACACTCTCCACTTGTTCCACCTCTGTTTTGTTAATGTGTAGGGGGGCATGTGTAACATCCCACCGATAGTCAATAATAAGTTTTGCTCGCATTGAGAGCTAGGTTGTTCTTGGTGCACCATCAGTATTTTTGTTGCCATTTCCAGCACTCGATGAACCCTTCATGTGGTTTATAATTGATTGTGTGGGTCCCCTCCTCAAAACTAAAAGTGGGAACCAGTACTGGTTAACCATGATGACCCATGTGCCTAACAGATTTCTGGAGACAATTCCATTAAGGAGTATTGGGCAGCACGGTGGCACAGTGGCTAGCACTGCTGCCTCACAGCGCAAGAGAACCAGGTTCAATTCCCGCCTCAGGTGACTCTCTGTGTGGGTTTCCTCTGGGTGCTCTGGCTTCCTCCCACAATCCAAAAAAAATGTGCAGGTTAGGTGAATTGGCCATGCTAAATTGCCCCTAGTGTTAGGTGAAGGGGTAAATGTAGGGGAATGGGTCTGGATGGGTTGCGCTTCGGTGGGTCGGTATGGACTTGTTGGGCTGAAGGACCTGTTTCCCCACTGTAAGTAATCTAATCTAGAGCAAAAAGGGTGGTGAAGGAGTTAGTAGCTTTCTTTATCCAGTATGGGTTACCCAGAGAGATTCAGTCAGACCAAGGACCAAGGACCAACAGTGGTTAGCACTGCTGCCTCACAGCGCCAGAGACCCGGGTTCAATTCCCGCCTCAGGCGACTAACTGTGTGGAGTTTGCACGTTCTCCCCGTGTCTGCGTGGGTTTCCTCCGGGTGCTCCGGTTTCCTCCCACAGTCCAAAGATGTGCAGGTCAGGTGAATTGGCTATGCTAAATTGCCCGTAGTGTTAGGTAAGGGGTAAACGTATGGGTGGGTTGTGCTTCGGCGGGTCGGTGTGGACTTGTTGGGCCGAAGGGCCTGTTTCCACACTGTAAGTAATCTAATCTAATCTAATCTAATCTAAAAAAAAAGGATCTAATTTTACTGCTAGGCTGTTTGAGGAAGTCATGGATAACTTTAGCATACAGCATTGAAAATCAAGTGCATAACATCCTGAATCCCAGGGAGCTTTGGAAAGGTGGCATCAGATAGTGACGACCATATTAAGAGCATACTGTCAAGATTATCTGAATGATTGGGATAAAGGTATCCCATTCACATTGCTTGCCATTAGAGATGCCCGAAATTAACTCAGTTTGAGTTAATATTCGGACATGAAGTGATAGGGCATTTGAAATTAATTAAAGAAGAACTGACAGGACCAAAGTCAGAGATCTCACACTTGGATTATGTATCTGAGGTGAGTTAGTTAAACAGCACCTGAAGGGGGCACCACATAGAATGAAGAAGACGGCAGATAAAAAACTCTAAGTTTCAGATGTTTTCCTGTGGGGTTGACATATTAGCATTGTAAAAAGTGAGGACTGCAGATGCTGGAGATCAGAGTCTAGATTAGAGTGGTGCTGGAAAAGCACAGCAGGTCAGGCGGCATCCGAGGAGCAGGAAAATCGATGTTTCGGGTAAAAGTCTTTCATCAGGAATGGAGGCAGGGAGCCTCCAGGGTGGAGAGTTAAATGGGAGTCAGAGCTGGGGCTGGGGAGAAGATAGCAAAGAGTACAATAGGTGGATGAAGTGGGTGGGGATGAAGGTGATAGGTCAGAGAGGAGGGTGGAGTGGATAGGTGGGAATGAAGATTGGCAGGTAGGACAGGTCATGAGGATGGTGCTGAGCTGGAAGGTTGGAACTGGGGTAAGGTTGGGGGAGGGGAAATGAAGAAACTGGTGAAGTCCACATTGATGCCCTGATGTTGAAGTGTTCCGAGGCGGAATGTTGAAATGTTGGGCCAAGGGGCGGTGGTGTTGATTGGTGTGGGTGTCCCAGAGATGTTCCCTAAACTGCTCTGCTAGGAGGCGTTCACTAGAGGAAACTGCATCGGGAGCAAGGGATACAATAAATGGTGGATGTGCAGGTAAACCTTTGATGGATGTGGAAGGCTCCTTTGGGGCCTTGGATGGAGGTGAGGGAGGAGGTGTGGGCGCAGGTTTTGCAATTCCTGTGGTTGCAGGGGAGGGGTGCCAGGATGGGAGGGTGGGTTGTTGGGGAGGCGTGGACCTGACCGGGTAGTCACGGAGGGAATTGTCTTTGTGGAAAGCAGAAAGGGTTGGGGAGGTAAATATATGCCTGGTGGTGGGGTCTGTTTGGAGGTGGCCGAAATGTCATCGGATGATACGGTTTATGTGAAGGTTGGTAGGGTGGAAGCTGAGGAACGGGTGGTTCTGTCCTTGTTACGGTTGGAGGGATGGGGTCTGAGGGCGGAGGTGCGGGGTGCAGATGAGATGCGTTGGAGGGCATCTTTAACCACGTGGGAGGGGAAATTGCGGTCTCTAAAGAAGGAGGCCAACTGGTGTGTTCTGTAGTGGAACTGGTCCTCCTGGGACCAGATACGGCGGAGGCGGAGGAATTGGAAATACGGGATGAAGGGCTTTTGCCCGAAACGTGGATTTTCCTGCTCCTCGGATGCTACGTTAAATAATGAGGGAGTCCTTGAAGAGTGGGATAGGTTAGTGAGTTATCTGCCTCAGGAGCAAAGAACTGAGTTGAAAGATCTATTGCAGCTGCATGAGGAAATATGCAGCAATAAGATGGGGAGAACTAATGCTATTGTGCATGAGTTAGAAGGTGGAATGCTCTTCCAATAAAACAACACCCCTAATCCTCTCAAAATCACACAGATCCAGAAGGAAGTGGATGCGATGCTCAATGAAGATCTCATTGAACCGAGTCAGAGTCAGTGGAGTTTGTTGATCAGGTTAGTTCTCAAACCTCTTGGGACAAAGATTTTGTGTAGACTATCGGAAGGTTAATACTGTAACTAAATTGGACTGCTATCCAATACCAAGGTAAGAGAACTGTATAGAGAAAGTTGGACAAGTCACTTACATAGAACCACCAATAGTCAGTGGGAAATTGAGGAACAAATTTGTAAGGAAATTTCAATTATCTGTAAAAATAATAGGGTGGTTATGGTAAGGAATTTTAACTTCCCAATCATAGACTGGGACTGCCATAGTTTTAACAGTTTAGATGGAGAGGAATTTGTTAAATGCATTCAAGCAAAGTTTCTGATTCAGTATATGGATGTATCTACTCTTTGGAAATAATGGGAGAAAGTGAGGACTGCAGATGCTGGAGGTCATAGTCAAAAAATGTGGTGCTGGAAATGCACAACCGGTCAGGCAGTATCCAAGGAGCAGGAGAGTTGATGTTTTGAGCATAAGCTCTTTGTCAGAAAAGAGGAATCTTGCGAAATAATGATATGGAGGTGACGGTTTTGGACTGGGTGGAAAAAGTTAAAAATCACACAACTCCAGGTTATAGTCCAACAGGTTTATTTGGAAGCACTAGATTTCAGAGCACTGCTCCTTCATCAGGTGGTTGTGGAGCAGGATCATAGGACACAGAATTTATAGCAAAAGATTACAGTGTCATGCAACTGACACAATATTTTGAACAAACCAAATTGCTGTGAAGTCTTTTGTCTTTTAAAATGGGTTGCAGGTTTGATTTATTAATATGTAAATGCCAGAACTTCTTTCAAGTCACATTCTCGAGATAACTTAAGGTTTTACAAAAAAAAAGGTGACATCTCAGCTCAGATAATGCATTAAAATTGTGAGTTTAGAATTTGTTTGTATTCCAATCTTGAGTCAGCCTGGTACTAATTCCAAAGTAAGAATTTATAAAATGTTACATGAATTGACTGCCTGCATTGACTGCCAGCAGACTGTGCACGTTTTGAATAAAATAGAATGTATCTGCAAATACAATTCTGCAAATGCAAATTCACCCCATAGACTTGTGTGTATGTGTGTGTGTGAGTGTGCGTGTGCACGCATGCGTGCATGTGAGGGAGAGTGTGTGTGAGAGAGTGTGAGAGTTTGTGTTTGCGTATGTGCATGCTTGGTACATTGTGTACATGAGTGTGAGGGGTGTGTGAATCTGAGAGAGAGCTTGTGTATGAGAGAGGGTCTGCATGAGTTTGTCAGTATGTATGAGAGAGAGTGTGTGTGTGTGTGTGTTGATGGGGTGGTCACCTGTAGTGTGACATGAACCCGGTTGAGTCCATCCTCATGGGTACTGAACTTGGCAATCAGCCTCTACTCGACTACTCTGCGTTGTTGTGTATCCTGAAGTCTGCCTTGGAGGATGGTCACCAGAAGATCCGGGGCTGAATGTCCATGGTGTTGTGTGATTTTTAACCTTGAGAAATAAGGCAGGGCAGGTGACTGAAGTGTCAGTGGGGGAGCACTTTGGGCCATATTTTATTAGTTTTAAAATGGAGATGGAAAAGGATAGACTGAAGTAAAAGTTGAAGTTCTAAATTGGAGGAAGGCAAGAACTTTCAAAAGTTGTTTGGGGGGCATATGTTCGCAGGTAAAGGGACAGCTGGAAAATGGGAAGTCTTTAAAAATGAAATAACAAGAGTCCAGAGACAATATATTTCTGTCAGAGTGAAAGGAAAGGCTGATAGATGTAGAGAATGCTAGATGCTGAGGGAAGTTGAGGTTTAGTTTCAGAAAAAGAAAGAAGCGTGTGTCAGATATGGACAGCAGAGATCAAGTCTATCCTTAGAAGAGTATAAAGGCGGTAGGAGTATACTTAAGAGGGAAATCAGGAGGGTGGAAAGGGCACATGAGATAGCTTTGGCACATAGGGTTAAGGAGAATCCAAAGGGATTTTATAAATATATGAAGGACAAAAGGGTAACTAAGGAGAGAACAAGGCCCCTCAAAGATCAGCAAGGCAGCCATTTTGTGGAGCTGCAGGAGAAGGGGCTGACTCTAAACGAGCATTTTGTATCAGTGTTCACTGTGGCGAAGGACATGGAAGATATAGTACGTGGGGAAATAGATGGTGACATCTTGAAAAATGTCCATATTATAGAGAAGGTGCTGGATGCTTTAAAATGCATAAAGGTGGATAAATCCTCAGGATCTGATCAGGTGTACTCCAGAACTCTGTGGGATGTTCGGGAAGTGATTGCTGGGCCTCTTGATGAGATTTGTATCATCGATAGTCACAGGTGAGGTGCCAGAAAACTGGAGGTTGACTAATATGGCAGCAGGTGGAATTTGAATCCAATAAAATATGGAATGAAAAGCTAGTCTAATAGTGACCATGTTTGCTTTTCTTGTAAAAAACCCATTGGGTTCACTCCTATCATTTAGGGAAAGTAATCTGCTGGTCTCTATGACTCCAGACCAATGGCAATGTGATTGACTCTTAACAACTGCCTTAAGTGGCCAAATCACTAAGCTTAAGGCTAATTAAATTAGAATTAGAACTAGAATCCTACAGTGTGGAAACAGGCCCTTCAGCCCAACAAGTCCACAGTGACCCTCCCACAAGTAACCCAGCCAGACCCATTCCTCTACCCTATATTTACCCCTGACTAATGCACCTAACCTCCAGGGGTGGGAAACAAATGCTGTTCTTGTCAGCAATGCTCACAACCCAAGCAAGAGAGAAAAACAGTGCTGCACATTCTTAGCTATGTTTTCCTAATCAACTCTCAAACCAAAGAACAGCTCTCACCTTTTTCAACAGTGTGTCATCATCGCTGAATTCAAAAGAACCATTAGAAGACTATTTAACCCACTCTTGTGATCTGATTATTTTTGGAATTCTACTCCGTCTATTTATTCTCCATCCATAATACCTGTGTCAAACCATCTGTCTGTTGTGTTAATTGTCTTAATTGCTAATGAATGTGTGTTTATTTGGGAATTAATGGGATATTGTTTAAATCAAAGCCATCTGCCAACTGGAGGAAGAACGTGCCATCCTCTCCCTTGGGACCCTTCAACCACACGACATCAACAACGACTTCACTAGTTTCCGAACCTCCCCTTCCCCCACCTCATCCATGATCCAACCCTCCAACCCAGGACTGCTCTCTGGACCTGTCCTACCTATCCATCTTCCGTTCCAGCTATCTGCTGCACCCTTCCCACTCATCTATCACCAGCATCCACCTATCGCCTTCCCCCCTACCTTTCCCCCAGCCCCTCCCCCATTCCCTATTTATCTCTCATCCTCCTTCCCCCTCCACATTCCTGATGAAGGACTTATGCCCGAAACATTGACTTTCCTGCTCCTTGGATGCTGCTTGACATGCTATGCTTTTCCAGTGCCACTATTTTTAACTATAGTTTGAATTGTAGAGTGTACATTAGGGATCCTTTAATATCTCTGCTGTATCTGTAATTTTAATGTGTTTATAATAAGTAACTATTTGAAATGAATTGCCTTTGTCCTGAGTCAGTCAGATCAATTGACCTTCTGGACAGTCTCATTGGGGATTTACACATCAAACTCTATGATAGCTTGTGGAAAGGTGGGACAAAATGTTCAACCATAGTCTTACCAGTGCATAGAGTTGCTCTTTCAGTGGAGAGATGACTGGTGATGGTTTAACCTGAAGATCACCACACCCCAGTTGGGGGGAACAGTTGAGAAGGAGAATTCAGCGTGGTAAACTCAGCTGATGCACGAATTGAACCCACTCTGCATCATAAAGTGTACAGCTAAATGAGCTTATCAAACCCCTTGATTCTCGGCACACTCCTGCCAGTTAAGTCATGACAAAGATAAGCTCTTCCCATTAGCTGATGGTGCCAGGACTATGGAACGAACAAGAGATGCAGCAGGTTGTGATACATTTGGAAGAATGTGTTCTTATGGCTGAATAATATAGAGTCGTAGACATCTACAATAATGAGAAAAGACTCTTCAGCCCACTGTCTGAGCTGATTAAAAACAACCACCTAATTCTTCTATCCCATTTTCTCTCACTTGGCCTGATACTCAGGATTGCAAGTACACCATCTAAATGTTATGAGGGTTTCTGCATCTTCCACAATTACATGCAGTGAGTTCTGATTTCCACTATCCTCTGGGTGAAAAGCTTTTACTTCCCATTTCTTCTAAACCTTCTGCCCCTTCCCTTAAATCTACGCCCCTGGTCACTGATCCCTCCAAGGGGAGAAATTTCTTCCTGTCCACCCTATATCCCTCATAATTTTATACATCTCAATCGTGTCCTCTTCACAATCTCCTGTGCTCCTCCAGTCTGTCTAATCTCTCTTCATTACTGAAACTGTTCAGGCCAGACAATATCCTGGTTAATCTCCTCTGTACCCTTTCATGTGCAGCCTCAGCCTTTTTATAATGTGGAGTCCAGAAGTGCATACAAATGATTGATTTAGATTAATGGAAATAGGAAGGTCAGTGTCTGATGGATTCAACCAAAATTGGCTTAAGAATGGTAAAGTGAATTGTGCTGAATGGTTGTTATTCAGCCTGGTGTAAGAAATTCCACATAAGAAATTCCCTCCATATCCAATATCAGCCGAGTCAACCTTTTCCAGACTACCTCCAATGGCAATACATCTCTCCTTAGATAAGGGGCCAAAACTGTTCACAGTAATCCAGCTGTGGTCTGACCAGTGCCTTGTACAATTTAAGCAAAACGTCCTTACCCAATTTCCAATTTCCTTCGAAGTGAAGGCTATTTGACTCCTCTATTATCTGCTGAGTTTAGATTAGATTAGATTCCCCAGACTGTGGAAACAGGCCCTTCGGCCCAACCAGTCCACACACACCTTCCAAAGAGAAACCCACCCAGACCCATTTCCCTCTGACTCATGCACCTAATACTATGGGCAATTTAGCATAGCCAATTCACCTAGTTTTTTTGTGGTTTATGAATGATGATTCCCAACTCCCTCTGTTCTGTAATGTCTTGCAGTATTTCTCCATTTAAATAATATTCAGCTCCTCTATTCGACCTGTAAAGGTGCATAATCTCACATTTCACCACTCCGTCATCCTCCCGTCCAGTTTTTGCTCACTCCCTTAATCTGTCTATATCCCTCTTGTAGCCTCTTTGTGTCAGCATGAATTGATTAAGGTTTAATGTACTTGACAAATCCACTGAAATTCTTCAAGAGTGTAACTCACAGAGGTGATGCAGGGGAAAGTGCGGTTGTGCAGTTATTTAGATTTTCAGAAGGCATTCGACAAAGTCCCACACTAGAGATTAATGTGCAAAATTAAAGTGTATGGAATTGTGTGGTAGTGGATTGGATTGAGTGGATTAGATAAGGGAACTAAATATATCACAAAATGTACAGACGTCACAAAGCTATGAGGAGGATGCAGAGTTGATTCAGTTTGATTTGGATGAACTGAGTGGGCAAATGCCGTATAATATGGATAAAGGTGAGATTATCTACTTTGGAAGCAGATTATTTTGAAGGCAGATTATTTAAATGGCTATAAATTGAAAGGTAGGGAATGTGCAATGAGATCTGGGTTTCCTTGTGCACCAATCACTGCAGTTCAGTGTACAGGTGCAGTAAGTGGTAATGCTGGAAAATGATATGTTGGCCTTCATAGGGAGAAGATTCGTGTCCAGGAGCAGGCATGTCTTGCAGGGTAAAACAATGACTGTAGATGCTGGAAACCAGATTCCAGAATAGAGTGATGCTGGAAAAGCACAGCAGTTCAGGCAGCATCTGAGGAGCAGGAAAATCGACATTTCAGGCAAAAGCCCATTTCTGGTGAAGGGCTTTTGCCTGAAACGTCGATTTTTCTGCTCCTCGGATGCTGCCTGAACTGCAGGCATGTCTTGCCGCAATTGTACAAGGCCTTGGTGAAACCATACTTGGCGTATTTGTAATAAAAACAGAAATTGCTGGAAAAGCTCAGCAGGTTTGGCAGCATCTGTGGAGAGAAATTAGAATTAACATTTCGGGTCCAGTGACCCTTCTTCAGAATGCATATCTGTGCGCAGTATTGATGTCTATCTGAGGAAGGAAGCTCTAGCTATGGAGGAAGTGTAACAAAGGTTTACCAGGCTGCTTTCTGGGATGGCAGAACTGACATATAAAGAGAGATTGGATCAATTCACACCGCATTCACTGGAGCTTAGAAGAATGGTGGAGTATCTCAAAGAAATTGATAAAATTCTAACAGGACGGTACAGGGTTGATGCAGGAAGGTTGTTCCTGATGGCATGGGAGCCCAGAATCAGGGATCACAATCTAACAATGTGGGGTAGGACTGAGATGAAGAGAAATTCTTCACCCTGAGTGGTAGGCCTGTGGAATTTACGACCACAGAAGCATTCAAGGCCAAAAGATTAATTGATTTCAAGAAGGAATTAGTTATAGCACGAGGGTTAATAAAGTATTGGGGAATCAATGGTTAGAAGTTATATTTGTAATATGTGTTAACTTAAAAGTTCGAACTGAGGGCTTGCAGATGTGGCAGACTAAAGATCAAAGTGAAAGTCGCAAATTAAAAGACTGCAGGCACCTTTACCTAACCTTGGAGGAGGTGTTCTTGTCTTAACTTCTCCCCTGTCCTCAGACTGGACTGTCTTTCTTCTAATCAATAGAATATTGTTAACTGCTTTGCTTATCTGCTTTTGACTTATGTGAATTCAACTAGAGGTGGTAACATTAAATCATGTAGCAATCGAGAAATATGTGTACAAGTGACGCACATGAGGGCAATAAAATATACTGCTTTTACGCTATAGATAGAGATCTGTTGAGAGTCCATCGAGAGAAAGCTTGGATGCTATTCTGAGGTTTGATTGCAGATCTCTTGCCAGCCGAGCTGAAATAGATTCTGTTGAAATTGAAACCTTTGTGTGATCTGAAACGTTTTGAGTCAGCAGGGGTGAAAGGGATCAAAGAATATGGGGCAAGAAGCAGAAACAACTTATTGGGATGGATAATCAGCCGTGATTATACTGAATGGCTCAAATGACCAAACTCCTGCTCTGATTCTCTGTGTTTCTATTCTCACTCCTTGCTTTCCCACCTGTTTTTGCGTCATCTGCAAACTTGGCAATGGTGCATTCCCTTTCCTCACCCAAGTCGTGAAAATATATCGTAAATAATTGTGTTCCCAGTACTAATCCCTGGGACACACCACTGGTTCCAGGTGGCCATCTTGAAAATTGTTTAAGCTCCTGTGGGTGAGGAGGTAAAGATATTCCTAGTAAGTACAGGCAGGTTAGCATCAGTGATAGCTAAGTCAGTGACACCGAGTTCCTGTTAAAAAAAAACACAGATTAAGTTACAAAGATCTCTTTTTATTCTGCAACGTTTCAACAGATTTCTATATCTCTCTTGTTGCAGGATCAGGACATGCAAGGTAATGTGCCATTATCAAGTGCCCTTTCGTTTATCAGCAGGCTTTGTTTGAGTTTTGTATTCAAATCCCATTTGCAGGTGCAATATCTGGTTGGTGCTTTGCTGAGTGGGTCAGGTCTGTGTCTCTTGTTCTTCGCCACTCTGGCTCAGTTAAGGTGGTCTCCGGCTTTATCGTTGTGAGCGGTTTAGAAGCAGGCGCCATGAAAGTCAGTCACTACCTGCAGGTACGCTTTGTACCGCGCACACACTGGGTCTCCTTGCTCCACAGTCTGCCATTGTACTGCTAGCTCCTTTGCTACCCCCTCCACCATCAGCGGAATCTTCATCTCTCTGCTTGTCCCTGAGCCACCTCTGCTTGTGATCGCCTTGAGGAAGAGGAAGGTAACACAGACAGAAAAGAGCATTTACAAGTCCCTGTAGGTGTCCCGGACAGCTGTGATAGCCACTTTACTCCCATGTCTCTCTGATCGTAATAAGTCAGGGACCCATGTCCGTGCCCTGGCACAGCGGGTCATTCGACCGTGAAGGCATCAAAATAGAGACCTGTTCATCTCTCAGCCGCAGATTGATGTCTGCTTACCAGAAGGGTGTTAGGGCTAAATATTTTCTCTTGCACCCTCCTGTTAATGCACCGAGATCCACGTTATCTGCCTTGCTGCAGCCCTGGCTGCACTCACCAAGTTCCGTGCAGCTTGTTGATGCAACCAGTAATTGCTCAACTCTGTCTTCATGCCACTAGAGCTGTCTTTAGAATGCCCCCATTAACATAGCAAATCCCAGGGTACAGGCAGCTATGACTATGCTTCTACAATTTATTTCTGGAACAATAACAAAGGAGTTAACCAAGTTGTTTTATCAGAAGAAAACTCACATTTATAAATGGATTGTCATCATCCAGATGCATGTTGATGACCACAGTTTCAATCCATGCATTGTCTGTGTTTCTGATGTCATCCTCATATCCCTTACAGACCTGAAAGACACACCAGCATGAAGATCAACTCTGGATATAAGTCCAACTACAGGGCAAAGAGAAAGGCAAGGAAGCAAGGTGCTCACGGGGTGAGCAAAGAACTGACTGTATCACCTATCGAGTCATACAGAATAAAAACAGGCCTTCGGCCCACCATTTCTGTGCTGACCATGTACTTGCTCCAAGTATACAATGCTCTGGCATTTAAAGTGCTCATCCAGATGCTTCTTAAATGTTGCGAGAGTACCTGTCTCTTTGGGCTGCACATTCCATATTTTTTCCAATGTCGCAAAGCTGGTCTTTTTACAAGGTTACTCTGCCCTTGAGTATTTTTTTTCAGAGAGGGGGTAATTTGCCAGGCTCCCACCAGGCTGAGTTTGAAAGTTTTACTGGGGCCCTGTTGTTTACCCTAACAGATAATAGCTCCTGCCTAAGGTTTTCATGTGCAAAAAAAACCTGTATAATCAGAGGGGAGTGTCAAGCTAGTTGGCCTGGCTATATTTAGATTAGAGTTTTTTTTATTCAGTTCAGAACTTTAGTGAGTTCAGTGGCAGCTGTGTGTGGGAAAGGTAGCAAGGTCTTCTCTCTCTCCTTGAAAGTATAGGTTGATAAGATAGTGAAGAAGGCTTTTGGTATGCTTTCCTTTATTAGTCCATAAGACACAGGAGTGGAAGTAAGGCCATTCGGCACATCGAGCCCACTCCACCATTTAATCATGGCTGATGGGTATCTCAATTCCACTTACTCGCACTCCTCCCGTATCCCTTAATTCCTTGCGAAATCAAGAATTTATCAATCTCTGCCTTGAAGACATTTAACGTCCCGGCCTCCACTGCACTCCTTGGCAATGAATTACATAGGCTCACCGCTCTCTGGCTGAAGAAATGTCTTCTCAGTTCCATTCTAAATTGATCCCCTCTAATTCTAAGACTGTGCCCACAGGTCGTAGTCTCCCTGTTGACTGGCAACAACTTCCCAGCATCCATCCTTTCTAAGCCATGCATTATCTTGTAAGTTTCTATTAGATCTCTCCCCAACTTTCTAAACTCTAATGAATACAATCCCAGGATCCTCAGCTGTTCATCATATGTTAGGCTACCATTCCAGGGATCATCCGTGTGAATCTCCGCTGGACACGCTCCAGTGCCAGTATGTCCTTCCTGAGGTGCGTGACCCAAAATTGGACACAGTATTCTAAATAGGGTCTAACTAGAACTTTATAAAGTCTCAAAAGCACATCGCTGCTTTTATATTCCAACCCGCTTCAAGTAAATGACAACATTACATTTGTTTTCTTAATCACAGACTTAATCTGCAAGTTAACCTTTAGAGATACCTGGACTAGCACTCTCATATCCCTTTGTAATTTGGTTTTATGAATTTTCTCACTGTTTAGAAAATAGTCCATGCCTATATTCTTTTTTCCAAAGTGCAAGACCTTGCATTTGCTCACATTGCATTTCATCAGGCATTTCCTGGACTACTCTCCAAAACAGTCTAATCTTTCTGCAGCCTCCCCACCTCCTCAGTACTACCTGCCTGTTCACCTAACTTCGTATCATTGGCAAACTTCACCAGAATGCCCCAGTCCCTTCATCCAGATCATTAATATATAAAGTGAATATCTGCTGCCCCAACACTGAACCCTGCAGGACACCTATTGTCACCAGTTGCCATTCCAAAAAAGAACCTTTTATCCCAACTCTCTGCCTTCTGTCAGACAGCCAATCCCCAATCCATGCCAGTAGTAAGGCCCTCACCTTACTCAGCATCCTCCCACGACCTTTTGAAAGTCTAGAGAGATAACATCCATTGAGTTTCCCCACTTTAACCAACTTGTTAGCTCTTCAAAGAATTCTAACAGGTTTGTCAGGCACAACCTCTCCTTACTAAATCCATGCTGACTTGTTCTAATCTGACCCTGCGCTTCCAAGAATTTAGAAATATCATCCTTAACAATGGATTCTGGAATTTTACCAACAACTGAGGTTAGGCTAATCAGCCTATAATTTTCCATCCTTTGTCTTGATCCTTTCTTGAACCTTCTTTCTTCAGGGGGTTACAACAGCGATTTTCCAATCATCTGGGACTTTCCCTGAGTCCAGTGACTTTTGAAAGATCACAACCAACGCCTCTGCTATTTCCTCAGCCATTTCCCTCAGAACTCTAGGATGTAGCTCATCGGGGCCAGGAGATTTGTCAATCTTTAGACCTTTTAGCTTTTCTATCACTTTTTCTTTTGTAATGGTTACCATACTCACCTCTGCCCCCGACTCTCCTTAGTTGTTGGGATATTACCTATGTCTTCCACTGTGAAGACTGATGCAAAATACTTACTAAATTCTTCAGCTATTTCCTTATCTCCCATCACTAGCCTTCCTGCATCAACTTGGAGCTGCCCAATGACTACTTTTGCCTCGTTTGTTTCATTTGTATTGACAGAAACTTTACTATCATTTCTAATATTACTGGCTAGCCTACTTTCATATTTGATCCTCTCCTTCCTTATTTCTTCTTTGTTATCCTTTTTTTGTGGTCTTCCCAATCTTCTGATTTCCCAGGGCTCTTGGCCACATTATAGCTCTCTCTTTTTCATTGATACATTTCCTGACTTCCTTTGTCAGCTATGGCTGTCTAATCTGCCCCCCTTCCCCCCCCCCCCCCCTCCCCCCTCCCCCCTATAATCTTTCTTTTCTCTGGGATGAACCTCTGTACTGTGTCCTCAATTACAGCCAGAAACTCCTGCCATTGTTGCTCTACTGTCTTCCCCACTAGGCTCTGCCTCCAGTCAATTTTCACCAGTTCCTCTCTCATGCTCCTGAAATTACCTTTATTTAACTGTAACACCATGACATCCGATTTTGCCTTCTCCCTTTTAAACGGCAGGCTGAACTCTACCATGATCACTGCCTCCTACGTTTTCCCTTACTTTAAGATTTTTTATAAAGTCTGGCTCATTACATAGCACTAGGTCCAGAGTAGCCTGCTCTCTTGTTTGCTCTATCACAAGCTGTTCCAAAAAGCCATCCTCTAAGCATTCCATGAATTGGTCAGAGTATTGAGTACAGGAGTTGGGAAGTCATGTTGTAGCTGTAGAGGACGTTGGTTAGGCAACTTTTGGAATATTGCATGCAATTCTGGTCTTTTCCCTATCAGAAAGATGTTGTGAAACTTGAAAGGGTTCAGAAAAGATTTCCAAGGATGTTGCCAGGGTTGGAGGATTTGAGCTATAGGAAGAGGCTGAACAGGCTGGGGCTGTTTTCCCTGGAGCATCGCAGGCAAAGGGATGACCTTATAGAGGTTTATAAAATCATGAGAAGCATGGATAGGTAAATAGACAAAGTATTTTCTCCGGAGTGGGGGAGTCCAGAACCAGAGGGCATAGTTTAGAGTGAGAGGGGAAAAATATAAAAGGGATCTAAGGGGCAACATTTTCACACAGAGGGTGGTGCATGTATGGAATGGGCTGCCAGAGGAAGTGATGGAGGCTGGTACAATTGCAACATTTAAAAGGCATCTGGATGGGTATATGAATAGGAAAGGTTTGGTGGGATATGGGCCAAGTGCTGTCAAATGGTTTGGGATATCTGGTCGGCATGGATGGGTTGGACCGAAGGGTCTGCTTTTGTGTTGTACATCCTTATGACTCTGTGACTGTCACTCTCGTTTTGCCCTTCTGACTTCACAACCTGTGAGTTATGGTCTGGGCTACCTACTCAGAAATGTTTTTTATGGGTCTAGCCTGGTTGGGGGCTCGTCTGGGATTTAAGCAGTGAGTGGTAGGTGTTAGTGTCTTTTATTACGGGTGTGGATTTGGTTGGTTTCAACAGCCCTCGGATAGCAAAGACTCTTCCAGTCACCAAGGAGGTTCTGGAGGTGGAAGAAGTGACCTTGGGGGTTTTACAAAAGGCAAATAAGACCAAACTGCAGGAATTAGTAAACAAGCTGGAGTTGACATTACCTCCTAACATGAAGCAAGATGAGATGATTGTGGCAGTAGCTGAGCATTTAAACTTGCTGGAAATGCCATCACAATCTGTAGAGATAGCTAAACTTTAGTTGCAAATGAAGAAGCTTCAGTTAGAAGCGGAAATGAAACAGTTTGAGTGACAATTAAAATCACTAGAGAATAAAAAGGAACAAAGGACTTTAGCAGAAGAGAAAGAAAAAGAGAGAGAAAATGACCCTGAGAATGGAAAGTCAGCTTGAAGTGATGGTGATAAGCTTAGTGTAGAAATAGAGAGAACTCATGTGGAAGAGCAGGGAGGTAAAATGGCAAGGTTAGCAGCTGAAGTGGCTGATGATTATAAGCTGGTCCATAAAACACAGTTTGGCTTCCCGAATCAATTTTAATACATGAGGGATAAAAATCCTGGAAAAGAGAAACCCTCCTGAGGAAAGGGAAAGGTAGATCTCAGTTCAGATCATCAGGAAAGCTCACCACAGGGTAAAAAAGAAACCCTTGAAGGGGATAAAGAAGATAAAAAGCTCTGGTGTTTTGATTGTAATAAAGTAGGCCATATGAAATCACAATGTTGGTGAGCCAGGAAGAAGCCAGGCAGGATAAGCCTGGAAGTTTTGTGAGAATGGCACCAGAAAACACAGTGGAAGCTGGAAAGCTGCATGAGAGCGTACAGTCTGATGGGAGGTTGGTTAAGGAGGAAGTGCCGGATCTGCTCAAAGGTAAAGTTTATTCCCATAGGCCAGGAGGTTACAATATTAAGGGACACAGGATCCTCTCAGTCTGTGATGCTGAAGGACTATGTATTCCTGAAGGGCTATTGCCAGAAAAGGTACAGGTGACAGGAATTCATGGTGAGACAAAAAGCGCTCGTTTATGTAAGATTAGAGTGTCCAGAGAAGAGTGGAGAAATTGTGGTAGGAGTATTGGACAAACTCTCAGTTCCAGGAATACAATTCGTTCTTGTGAATGATATAGCTGATTCACTAGTCGGCATGCTGCCTACTGTAGTTGAAAAGCCAGTGGAAACTTAGGCAACTAAAGCAATGAAGTATTCTGATCCGGGAATCTTCCCTCATTGTGTAGTAATGAGATCACAGAGTAATAGAGTCATAGAGATGTACAGCATGGAAACAGACTCTTCAGTCCAACCTGTCCATGCTGACCAGATATCCCAATCCAATCTAGTCCCACCTGCCAGCACCCGACCCATATCCCTCCAAACCCTTCCTATTCATATACCCATTCAAATGCCTCTTAAATGTTGTTATTGCACCAGCCTCCACCACATCCTCTGGCAGCTCATTCCATACATGTACCACCCTCGGAGTGAAAACGTTATCTCTTAGACCTCTTTTATAATTTTCCCCTCTCACCCGCTAGTTCTGGACTCCCCAACCCCAGGGAAAAGGCTTTGTCTATTTATCCTATCCATGCTCCTCATAATTTTGTAAACCTCTATAAAGTCACCCCTCAGCCTCCGTTGCTCCAAGGAAAACAGCCCCAGCCTGTTCAGCCTCTCCCTGTAGTTCTGATCCTCCAACCCTGACAACATCCTTGTAAATCTTTTCTGAATCCTTTCAAGTTTCACAACATCTTTCCGATAGGAAGGAGACCAGAATTGCAGGCAATATTCTAACAGTGGCCTAACCAATGTCCTGTACAGCGGCAACATGACCTCCCAACTCCTGTACTCAATACTCTGACCAATAAAGGAAAGCATACCAGACGCCTTTTTCACTATCCTATCTACCTGCGACTCCACTTTCAAGGAGCTATGAACCTGCACTCCAAGGTCTCTTTGTTCAGCAACACTCCCTAGGACCTTACCATTAAGTGTATAAGTCCTGCTAAGATTTGCTTTCCCAAAATGCAGCACCTCGCATTTATCTGAATTAAACTCCATCTGCCACTTCTCAGCCCATTGGCCCATCTGGTCCAGATCCTGTTGTAATCTGAGGTAACCCTCTTCGCTGTCCACTACACCTCCAATTCTGGTGTCATCTGCAAACTTACTAACTGTACCTCTTATGCTTGCATCCAAATCATTTATGTAAATGAAAAAAAGTAGAGGGCCCAGCACCGATCCTTGTGGCAATCCACTGGTCACAGGCCTCCAGTCTGAAAAACAACCCTCCACACCATCTTCTGTCTTCTACCTTTGAGCCAGTTCTGTATCCAAATGGCTAGTTCTCCCTGTATTCCATGAGATCTAACCTTGCTCACCAGTCTCCCATGGGAACCAGTTGGAGGAGCGATCAAAGGGTACTGGAAGCTGAAGTTGCATTCGCAGAGACTGTGTTCGATCAGATATTTGACACAAAACAGTAGCAAATAAATAATTGTGCAAATATCTTTATCCCTGCAAAACTCATTGAGTTGCAGCAGAATGATGAAAATTTAAAACAGTTGTATCAAAAGGCATGTGCAAAGAAGAAGTCTGAAAGTATCCCTATATATTATTACCTGAAAAATGATGTCTAAATAAGGAAATGGAGATGATCACGTATTCAAGCAGATGAGAAATGGGCAGAAATTCATCAAATTGTTTTGCCAGTGGTGTATAGGAAGGAGGTGCTGCGAGTGGTGCATGACCTACCACTTGGAGATCATTTAGGGGTGAGGAAAACACAGGCTAAAATATAGAGACATTTTTACTGGCCTGGACTGCACAAGGATATAGTTGAATTTTGCTAGACATGTCATACATATCAGGTAATTGGGAAGCCACAGGTGATAACCAAAGGTAAACCTGCATCTTTAGTACCTATTCCAGCATTTCAGGAATGTTTTACAAGAGTCTTAATTGATTGTGTAAGTCACCCACCTCCAGCAAAAAGTAGGAATCAATATTTGTTAACAATACTGGATGTACTGACGAGATTTCCAGAGGCTCTCCCATTACGCAATATCATAGCTAAAAGGATTGTAGAGGAATAACTCCATTTTTTAAATGAGATATGGACTGCCAGTAGAGATACTGTCAGATCAAGGATTAAACTTCACATCCAAACTATTCAAGGAAGTTATGGACAGCTTCGGTATAAAACAATTCAAATCTACTGTATACAATCCAGAATTGCATGGAATGCAAGAAAGGTGGGATCAAACACTAAAGACCTTGTTGAGGGCTTATCGTCAGGACTATCCAGATGTTTGTGCTTTGTGCGATCAGAGATGCACCAAATGAATCAACAAATTCAGTCCGTTTGAATTAGGTTTTGGGCATGAAGTGAGAGGACCATTAAAATTGATTAAGGAGCAGTTAGTAAGTCAGAATTCAGACACCACACTATGTGCCAAAGTTTAGAGAACGATTAAATAGAGCTGAGGAGTTGGCTAGACAGCATTTAAAAGTATTGCTGCATGCAATGAAATAGGAAATGGATAAGAGATCAATAATACCCAATTTTGCCATTGGGGATACGGCATTAGTGTTACTTCCAGTAATAGGTAAACCTTTAAAAGTAAGGTTTAGTGGATCTTATCAAATCGAAAGGAAATTGAGTGAGGTGAACTATTTGGTAGGGACTCTAGAATGATGAAATCTCACCGAGTGTGTCATTTGAATATGCTTAAAAGGATATTTTGATAGGGAAGGGAAGCAAGAGGGGGAGAAGGTGTTAATGATTACAACACAGGAGGAAGAATCAAGTTCAGAGGATTCTGAATTGGACATTCCTCAAATTAAATTGGACAATGAGGAATTGTCAAAAATTGGGATAAAGTATTGAGTAACCTTCCTGAGAAAAATCAAAATGACCTGGAAGAGTTATTACTATCACATGGGGATAAACTGGGAAGTACTAACCTAATTGTGCATGATGCAGGTATAGGGGATGCTGTTCTGATTAATAATATCTTGATAGGCATTACCCTCTAAAGTTGACACAGGTTCAGAAGAAGATAGAGTGCATGCTCCAAGATGGCAAAATCGGAGTGAGTTACAGTGACTGGAGCTCACTCATAGTATTGGTGCCAAAGCCAGATGGTACTCAATGGTTATGTGTGGACTATTGCAAAGTCAATGCCATTACAAAGATGGATGCAAATCCAATTCTGTGGTTGGAAGACTGTGTTGAAAAAGTGGGACAAGCAACTTACATTTCTAAGCTGGACTGGCAGGTACCTCTGTCAGAGACAGCAAAGTGGGCAGCACGGTGGCACAGTGGTTAGCACTGCTACCTCACAGTGCCAGAGACCCGGGTTCAATTCCCGCCTCAGGCGACTGACTGTGTGGAGTTTACACGTTCTCCCCGTGTCTGCGTGGGTTTCCTCCGGATGCTCCGGTTTCCTCCCACAGTCCAAAGATGTGCAGGTCAGGTGAATTGGCTATGCTAAATTGCCCATAGTGTTAGGTAAGGGGTAAATGTAGGGGTATGGGTGGGTTGCGCTTTGGCGGGGCGGTGTGGACTTGTTGGGCCGAAGGGCCTGTTTCCACACTGTAAGTAATCTAATCAAAGGCAATTTCAGCTTTTGTAATGCCAAATGGACTGTATCAGTTTAAAGTCATTCCATTTGGTATGAAAAATGTTCTGCCCATATTTAAGAGACTAACCAATAAGGTCATTGCCGGATTACCCAACTATGTTGTGTACATCGATGACCTGGTGATTTTTAGTCACTCATGAAAGGAACATTTACAACATTTATCGGATTTGTTCGATCGACGTCGGAAGGCAGTCCTAGAGGTAAATCTAGCTAAAAGTGAATTTGCCAAAGCCCAAATCACCTTCCTGGGTCATATATTGGACAAATGGCCCCACAGGATGCAAAAACGAAAGTAATTGGGGAAATTTCCCATACCGTCGACAAAAAGAGCAGTGCTATGGTTTCTGGGATTAAATGGATTTTATCGAAAGTTTGTGCCAAATTTTAGCATTGTGGCTGCTCCACTCACTGAATTGCTAAAGAAAGGGAAGAAGTTTTAGAGGATAGTGGACTGTCAGAGACATTTGACAACCTGAAAGCTCTGTTAACCACTGTCCAGTATTAGCCACACCTATTTATACAAAGCCTTTCAAGGTGGCTATCGATGCAAGTGATGTGGTGTCGGTGCTGCGCTCCTTCAAAAAGACAATGAGAAGACAGAAAGACCTATGGAGTATTTCTCCAGGAAGTTGAATGTCCATCAGCAGAAGTATTCAACAGTTGAGAAAGAGACTTTAAGTCTGGTGTTGGCAGCACAACATTTCAGTGTTTACATGCATCTGAGACAATCATATACACCGTTCATAATCCACTGAAGCTTGTGGAGAAATTTAAGGACAAAAGTGCCAGATGTTTTAAACGGAACTTGCTACTACAGCTATTCTGTTTGAAAATTGTGCATGAGGCAGGTTGAGAAAATGTGATTGTTGAGACTCGAATGAGAAACGGAGGTGTTCGGTGGTGGGAGAACATTTTTCTGCTCCTTGGATGCTGCCTGACCTGCTGTGCTTTTCCAGCACCACTCTAATCTAGACCCTGAATCCGAATGTAGTTGTGCATGTCTATAGTTAGTGAAGGTATATATGTGTTAAAGTACTAACCAATTTTGTTTTATTTTTAAGGGTTTTGAAAAATGAAGTCATTTTTGGATATTGATGTTTCATTTTTTTTAAAGGGGGGTGGTGTCACAATACTGGTTCCTTTTACAAGGTTACTATGCCCTTGAGTTTTTATTTCTGGGTGGGGGGGAAGGGTAACTGGCCAGGCTCCAACTAGGCTGCGTTTGAATGTTTTATTGGGGCCCTTTTGTTTACCCTAATAGATAATACCTCCAACCTAAGACTTTCATGTCTAAAGAAAATGGTATAATCACAGGGGAGTGGCCAGGTAGCTGCGTAGCTAGCCTTCATTTAGACTAGAGGTTTTCTTTGATTCAGTTCAGAACTTTAGATTAGATTAGATTACCTACAGTGTGGAAACAGGCCCTTCAGCCCAACAAGTCCACACTGTCCCTCTGAAGAGCAACCCACCCCCCTCTGACTAATGCACCTAACACAATGGGCAATTTAGCATGGCCAATTCACCTGGCCTGCACATCTTTGTGACTGTGGGAGGAAACCGGAGCACCCGGAGGAAACCCACGCAGACACGGGGAGAATGTGCAAACTCCACACAGTCGCCCGAGGTTGGAATTGAACCTAGGACCCTGGTGCTGAGAGGCAGCATTGCTAACCACTGAGCCACCGTGCCGCTCCAGTACGGGGGTAGCCGTGTGTGGAAAAGGGTGTGGGATCTTCTCTCTCTCCTTCTAATCTTCTGATTTCACAACCTGTAAG
The DNA here is from genome assembly GCF_004010195.1 of Chiloscyllium plagiosum. NCBI lineage: Eukaryota > Metazoa > Chordata > Chondrichthyes > Orectolobiformes > Hemiscylliidae > Chiloscyllium > Chiloscyllium plagiosum. The sequence continues at coordinate 36,061,905 of NC_057716.1, read as the reverse complement.
TGGTTAGTGCCATTTTTACTCTTTGTGCTAAGGGATATGTGTATTGGGACTGCTGCAAGTATTTTCAGATTGGAACATTAAGTTGGGTTTGGATAGGATAAGTTATCCGGTATTCTATTTTCTGTTCTTAGAGTTTCAATCCATAACTTTGTAAATAAATTCTGGTTGTTTAAAACTGGGCAGTCAAATTCACTAAGTGTATAATATCCACTATACACTTAGCTAAAACAAATAGCAAAGGTACGGTCTAAACTACTGGCTTAAAAATGTTTTGAGGAGTCTAGCCTGGTCCATAGCAACGACCCTTTGAATGAAAAAAAATATTTTGCAGTTCTCCTTCATAAATGACTTACTCCTCACCTTAAATTTGTGCCCTCTAATCTGAGACACATTTGTCATGAGGAAAAGACACACGATCCATCAGATCATGGCTCTCACAATTTTGTATACCTAACCAGATCTCCCCACAGCCTCCTCTATTCCAAGGAAAGCAAATCCAGCCTATCCAATCTCCCCTCATTTCTGAGACTTATCATCCCAGATAATGTCCAGGTGAATCCCCTCTGCACCCATCTACTGCAATCACATCTCTCTATAGTCCGCCAACCAGAACTGCATACAGTATTGCATCCGTGGTCTAACTGATGTTTTATAAAGTTGTAATGGGACATTCTTCCTCCTGAATGCTATGTCGAAGAGTGTGGTGCTGGAAAAGCACAGCCGATCAGGCAGCAACCGAGGAGCAGGAGAATCAACATTTCAAGCATAAGCTCTTCATCAGGAATGAGGGGGTGGCGCAAGGGGTCCCTGTACTTCCAGACACATCATGTACTATGTTGGTTACTCTCAATGTGGTCTCCTCTACATTCGGCAGACAGGACGCCAACTTGCGGAACATTTCAGAGAACACTTCTGAGACACCCGCACTAACCAGCCCCACCGCCCTGTGGCCAAACACTTTAACTCCCTCTCCCACTCTGCCAAGGACGTGCAAGTCCTGGGCCTCCTCCACTGCCAAAATCTTACCACCTGAAGCCTGGAGGAAGAACACCTCATTTTCTGCCTTGGGATCCTCCAAACACACGGGATCGATGTGGATTTGACCAGTTTCCTCATTTCCCCATCCCCTACCTTAACAAAAATCCAACCTTCCAACTCACACTGCCTTCTTGATCTGTTCATCTTCCTTCCCACCTATCCGCTCCACCCTCCTCTCCAACCTATCACCATCGCCCCCACCTTCATGTACCAATTGCATTCCCAGTTATCTTCTCCCCAGCCCCACCACCCTCCCATTTATCTCTCAACCTTCTTTGGCCACATACTCATTCCTAATGAAGAGCGAATGCTCGAAACATTGACTCTCCTGCTCCTTGGATGCTGCCTGATCAATTGTGCTTTTCCAGCACCAAACTCTTCGACTCTGATCACCAGCATCTGCAGTCCTCACTTTCTCTAAGTTCTATGCCCTGGCTAATGAAGGGAACCATCCCTTATTCCTTCCCTACCACCCTGTTGATAGCATTAGGGATCTACGAACTTGCACAGCAAGACCTCTTTGTTCTCCAGTACTCCCTGGGAACCTAGCATTCATTGTGTGTCTCATCTCCCAAATGCATCACCTCACACTGACCAGGATTAAATTCCATCTGCCATTGTTTTCCTAATTTTTGAGCTGAACAATATCAGGCTGTAGCCTGAGACCATCTTCTTCACACCCAATTTTTGTGTCACTAATTATACCTTCTACATTCATGTCCAAGTTGTAAATATACAGAACAGACAGCTAGGGTCCCAGCATGGAATCCTATGGTATGCCATGGGTCACAGGCCTGCAATCACAGCAATAATCATCCTTGCCTACCATTTATAAGCCAATATTGAATCTAGTTTGCCACTTTGCCTTTGATCCCATGAGTTCTTACCTTCCACGTGGGGCCATGTCAAAGGCTTTACTAAAGTCCATGTAAAACCCATCAACTGCACTAGCCTCATCAATATATTTAGTAACCTTTTGAGAAAGCTCAATTAAATTCATCAGACAGTAACTCCCTTCAAAAAATCAATGCTGACTATTCCTGATCCATCCCTGCCTTTCCAAGAATTGATTAATTCTGTCCTTCAGAATTTTTTCCAATAATTTCCCTACCACTGGTATCAGACTAACTGGTTTGTATTTTCCTGGCCTATTTCTGCTGCCCTTCTTGAAGAAAGGAACTGCATTAGCTATACTCCAGTCATGTGGCACTTGGCCCATGACCAAAAAAGTATTAGATACCTCCAACAGCACCATCTTCAATCTTATACCCATTCCAATTCTGTTCATCCCTCATCAGACATACACAGACAAACAGAAAAACACTTAGACAGGCAGAAAAGCACATGCACACACACAGACACCGAAACACAGACACATACATACACATATGCATACTCAGACAGACAGACAGACAGACACACACACACACACACACACACACAGGCACAGACACAAGTGCAGTGGTTGGAATGATGCCAGCCAGAGGGATCTCATAGAATATGAGTTCCCTGATTGGACCAGGTTAATAGGTCCAGTCAGGGAATCCTACCTCACAGATATAAACAGGTTTATCAGAGCCGAGAGTGAGTTGCTAAGATCGCACAGCAGGTCAGGCAGCATCTGAGGAGCAGGAGAATCGATGTTTCGGACATAAGCTCTTCATCAGGAATGTCAAAGATTCTGTTCATTCTGAGAGCTGGCTCTGAGGTAGCCAGACAAGTGTTAAGTACTTTCCTCTTTTAAAAAGAGGTGGCATGGTGGCTCAAGGGTTAGCACTGCAGCCTCACAGCGCCAGGGACCTGGGTTCAATTCCAGCCTTGGCGACTGTCTGTGTGGAGTTGAATATTCTCCCCCTGTCTGTGTGGGTTTCCTCTGGGTGCTCCGGTTTCCTTGCACAATCCAAAGATGTGCATGTTAGGTGAATTGGCTATGCTAAATTGCCCATAGTGTTCAGGGGTAGGTGCATTAGTCAGGGGTAAGTATAGGATAATAGGGTAGAGGAATGCATCTGGGTTACCCTTCGGAGGGTTGGTGTGGTTTTGTTGGACCGAAGTGCCTGTTCCCACACTGTAGGGATTCTATGAGAAAAGGGTGACTTGGTGACAGGATGCAGACCTTTATGGAGATATTTCATTGGTGATGAGAGAAAAACATGCCGCTGAAGAGATTTCCTTGCAACAGTCGTCTTTGAGTTCGGATAAGCATTTCTGGCATCACATTGCTACATGGGAAGCTGGATCTGTTTGATCCTGCTGTCGAAGACTGGGCTCAGTATGTGGAAGCAATGTGTTATTTCTTTCTGGGAAAATGACATTGGGCAGATGAAAAGCAACAAGTAATTCACATGAAAGTGTGTGGACTCACAGCGGTTTTGGTTATTAGGGTCTAACTTTCCTGGAGGCACCAAATACTAAAACCTTTCAAGAGTTGATGAATTGAGCTACGGAATATTATGACACCAAGCCTCCACTAATTCTGAGGGGCTGTCAGTTCTAGTCAACAGTTTGAGAATTGGGAGAATTTGTAATTTTGGTTTAACCCTAAATGAGAAGCTGAGAGACCATTTGGTATGTGGGATTAAGGATAGGTATGCTTTCCTTTATTGGTCAGAGTATTGAGTACAGGAGTTGGGAGGTCATGTTACAGCTGTACAGTTCATTGGTTAGATCACTGTTGGAGTGTTGTGTGCAATTCTGGTCTCCCTTCCTATCGGAAAGATGGTGTGAAACTTGAAAGGGTTCAGAAAATATTTACAAGGATGCTGCCTGCATTGGAGGATTAGAGCTAAAGGGAGAGACTGAACAGGCTGGGGCTGTTTTCCTTGGAGCGTTGGAGGCTGAGGTTTTCAAAATTATGAGGAGCATGGATAGGGTAAGTAGTCAAAGTCTTTTCCCTGGGGTTGGGGAGTCCAGAATTAGAGTGCATAGGTTTAGGGTGAGAGAGGAAAGATATAAAACAGACCTAAGGGGCAACTCTTTCATGCAGAGGGTGGTACATGTATGGAATGAGCTGCCAGAGGAAGTGGTGGAGGCTGGTACAATTGCAACATTTAAAAGGCATCTGGATGGATTTGGAGAGATATGGGCTGGGTGCTGGCAAGTGGGACTAGATTGAGTTGGGATATCTGGTCGGCATGAACGGGTTGGACCGAAGGGTCTGTTTCCGTACTGTACATCTCTATGTCTATGTCTCTATTACCATGCAGAAGAACTGACAAGCTGAAGCCCAATTGGATTCAAACAGGCACTACAACTGCCTTTGTCAATGTTGGCAAGTGAAGCTTATAAGTATGCCATTTGAAGTTGACGTCCTTGCCAGGCCAACTGAGTTTGGGGGACACAACTTGAGTAAAAGGAATTGCATAGCCTCACTCAGGGCATATGCTGAACAGAAGGACTCTAGGTCCACCCACTGCAATGTCCCAAAACAAAGCCAAGTTTCAGCCAAATGGTTAAAATTTTCTTAGAGTCTGGGCTGACAGGCCATTGTAATTACTGCCAGGATGCCGATTTGAAACAGCATAAGAGTCCCTCAAGGCCTGAGTAAAAGTATATAGGGCGGCACGATGACTCAGTGGTTAGCACTGCTGTCTCACAGCACTGGGGTCCCAGGTTCGATTCCCGCCTCGGGCGACTGTCTGTGTGGAGTTTGCGTGGGTTTCCACTGGGTGCTCGGGTTTCATCCCGCAGTCCAAAGATGTGCAGGTCAGGTGAATTGGCCGTGCTAAAGTTGCCCATAGTGCTAGGTGCCTCAGTCAGAGGGAAATGGGTCTGGGTGGGTTGCTCTTCGGAAGGTCAGTGTAGACTGGTTGGGCTGAAGGGCCTGTTTCCACACTGTAGGGAATCTAATCTAATCTGAACTCATAGGTCAGTATCCAGGAGAGTACACACCCTGGAAGTCCACTTACAGTTGGTTTGGAACAGTTAAATGGTTTAGCAACATCCAAATCAGAACCATCTTCTGGCAGAGATCTCCTATCTACAGGTCTCAGGAGGTGACACAATCAGCAGCTTCACATTAATAGTTGTTTGGGAGGATAGAATTTGACTATCTGAAGGACACGGGCAGGGAGTATTTTGTTCGGTTAATCAAATTCTGGATAATCCAATGCCAATAACATAGTTTAGCCAAGCATCGGGACCTTGCAATCTTGCTGAATAATTCGATATTTGGATAATTGAATGCCAGATAATTGAAGTTCCTCTGTATTACTGAAAAAGACATACTTGATTTCTTAGAACTTCTCAGGCAATTCACAATTAATACCAATGTAATTGATACACTATGTAAAATACTCCCTCCTCTCAGAGAGCATACATGTTGATACCTTTTACTTTGGAATTTCCTATATTGTTTTAATGGGTGCAAGATGAGAAGCTTCCAAAAAAAAGCACAGTGGTTCAATGGTTAGCACTGCTGCCTGACATCACCAGGAACCTGGGTTTGATTCCTGCCTCGGTTTTGTGGAGTTTGTACATTCGCCCCATGTCTGCATGGGTTTCCTCCGTGTACTCTGGTTTCCTCCCATAGATGTGTAGCCCAGGTGAATTGGCCATGTTAAATTTCCCGTAGCGATTAGTCAGGGGTAAGTATAAGGGAATGGGTCTGGGTGGGCTACTCTTCAGAGGGTTGGAGTGGATTTGTTGGGCTGAAGGGCCTGTTTCCATATTGTAGGGAATCTAGCCTATTCAGCAATACTCAGGTTCACACTGTTTTAGCATTAGCCTTGGACTGGGAATGGCCTGTCAAGCCTCAACTAATTGCAAAGGAAAGTGTGCCTACTGAGTTCAAGGCTGTAATAAGGTGTGACTGCTAGCTGATATTGGCACTGTGAACACCAGTAGTTGAACATGACTTGACAAAGCAATGAGCACAGGACTTAGCTCCAACCTCTAGGGCCTTCTTTTGCAGTTTCCGAAACATGCCCAGTATCTTTTGGTTTAAGATGATCCTCATGTCTCTTGGGAACATCTCTCCAGGTTCCAGGATTCCCTGAAGGGAAAGGAAGAAAACAAGAGAGATTTTGTTGAAAGACCTTGAGTTGCATCTTCCCCAGGCTCACCCTTTTCCCTCCTTACAGGCTGTCGGATTTTGTTCATCAGCAGTAACCCTCCATTTGCTCACCCAAGGAGACAGCATTGCCAATCTAGAAGGTCCAAACCAGTAAGCTTTCCAGCAGATTTACTTTTTCCTTGTCTCTCCTGCTGTCTCTCTCTCTCTCTCTCTCCCACTCTCTGTCATGCCCACCATAACTTGCTGTGGTGTTCAATTTCTTTCTCACACACTCTCTCCCTCACCTCTGATCTTGATTGGTCTCTCTATCTGGGAGAAAGTGAGGACTGCAGATGCTGGAGACCAGAGTTGAAAAATGTGGGGCTGGAAAAACACAGCAGGCCAGGCAGCATCCGAGGAGCAGGAGAATCGACGTTTTGGGCATTGGTCCTTCTATCTTTCTAACGTCTTTCTCTGTCTCTCTTATCTGACTCACTGCCTCTCAGTCAATCCTTGGGTGCAAGTAAATAGCCAAAAGAACTCTGGATGCTGTAAATCAGAAACAAAAACAGAAATTGCTGGGAAAACTCAGCAGGTCTGGCAATATCTGTGGAAAGAAATCAAAGTTAATGTTTCCGGTGGAATGACCCCTTTCTAAGAACAAACTGATTGCTACATTTCCTACATTATAACAGTAAGAAAGAGTTAGTTCTTCAAGAGGGATTTAAAAGGTAAAAGCCCAGAATGGAAAGATGGAGGGAGATGAAAGGAGATCTCATGCCAAGGAATAGATAGATTTCAGAGGATTGCAAGGCCAGAGAACATCATTGAGTGAGGAAATAGACTGAAGCTGAAGTTGAGGGATTTTAAAAAAAAGTATTTCTTGACCAAATAGTGAGTACAAGGCATAGAGTGGTGCAGGGCACAGGGAAGGTACAGGGTGCAAGTGACTGCAAGATGTAGGGTGGGTGCAAGGTGCAGAGTGCGTGCAGAGCCCAGTGAGGATGTAGGGCACAGGACCACTACGGGAATGTACCGAAAAAGTAAGAGCTGGGCATTGTGTAAATAGCTTCTCTGCTCCACCCATTTGTTCTCTTCTTGTCTTTTTATTTTCCCGCTCTCCTCTCTTCTCTCCCTTTTCCTGGCCTCAGACATTTGACCCTGGCCTCAGAAGCAGTGGCCGGAATAGGGACACTAGCAACCGGCTGCCTGAAAAGGGATCGCCAGTGACCAGGGGCTGGAACTGGGATGCCAGTGACCAGGGGCCTAAAGCAGGGATGCTAGTGATCAGGGATGCCAACAGCTAGAGTGGGGATGCCAGCAATCAGCAGTCGGTGACCAAATGTCCACAGGAGGGGTGCCCGTGACCAGTGGCCAAATGTGGAACATGATGGCAGCCAGAAGTCAAACCATGCTTTGGTCTGCTGCAGAGATCCTTTGAAGAGAGACTGTGGTGTTTGTCTTTTTAACTTTGCTTCTTGTGTCTCTGACCTATGATGATACTGTGTGTAGCTGTAGTGTAACCATCTTTTTGTCATTTCTCTATTCTATACCTAAGGATTGTAATTCAGTACCTTTGTACCTAAGATGGCTCTGTAAGTGACAATTTATAAACTCTTCACTGTAGTTATTGAGTACATGTTATAATAATTGTGATGTGAAGACGCCGGTGTTGGACTGGGGGGTACAAAATTAAAAATCACACAACACCAGGTTATGGTCCAACAGGTTTATTTGGAAGCACTATCTTTCAGAGTACTGCTCCTTCATCAGGTGGTTGTGGAGAATAAGATTGTAAGACACAGAATTAATAGCAAACTTAGTAACTTATATAGTAACTTTAAAAAAAAGCTTTTAAAAAGTTTTGTGATTTATATATGAAAGAACTGAAACTAATATGGTCATTCTAAAAGATGAGAGACTTAACAATCCAGGTCTTTTTCAATATATAATCTCAGTTACATCACACTGTAAACTTTTGCTATAATTTCTGTGTCTTACGATCTTATTCTCCACAACCACCTGATGAAGGAGCAGTGCTCTGAAAGCTAGTGCTTCCAAATAAACCGGTTGGACTATAACCTGGTGTTATGTGATTTTTAACATGTTACAGTAATGCTAATTCAATTCAATTCAAGTACAGGGTACAGGGTGCAGAGGAAGTAGAGGGATACAGGTTAAGTACAGGTTACAGAGTAGGGTAGGGTAACCACAGGGCATTGAGTAAGTACGGGGCATTGGTTAAGTTACAGACATAGGTTAAGTGTGGTTTGGTGTCAATTAGAAAATAGGCTTTTAATGATCACCACACCTCGCAGAAACATCACTCTGAGTTTCTTAGCCTACAGGCAGCTCACACCAGCCTTTCAGTCCTAATTCACCTTTGATAATCCAAACATTGACAATTCCAATATTGGGTTGTTGGTGTGCTGTCAGCAAAATGCATTATTACAGTGCATTGCCACTGGAGTACTGTTACTGTACTTGCTTGTTGTTAAACTGTTTCTCTGCATTGTCTCTGACACATATTTTTACAATCCATTGACTTAAGTACATTTTTGAAGTTTGATGTGAATTGGCGCATGGTTGCAGCATTTTTAAAGATGTGAGTGTGAAGCTAGCTGATCTGAACTGGGTGTGGGGAAAAAGCTTAAAAATATAAATATTGCATTGGGCTGACAAAGCACAATTTGCAAAGAGTTGGGTGTACAAGGGTAAGCTATTGTGAGGTCCCAGTTCACAAATTTGTAGCATGGTCCTCACAGAGGCTTGGAGCAAAACATTTGAAGTGTGAAGGTCAGTGTGCAGTGATGAGGAGAGGCTAAAATCAGAATGACATGGGAAATGTCATTAGGGAATAAGAACATTGTTGTTTATAATGTTGAAAGGGAGTGACTGTCATCATGCCTAGTGATAACTTTCCTTGGACTTTGTACAACAGAATAAAACATACCGTGGGTGTGGTCCATTCTTCACCTGGATATCGGATGACAAGAAACTCTAGTACCCGCTTGCCATTTTTCTCAGTGACAGCGTTTTCTGAGTTCCTCTTAAAGCTGCAACAGAAACCAAATATCACCCTTAATGTGTTGTCAGCAAATACATGAATTTGTATTCCTCGTAACCTTCCAGCTCCCTTTCTAATCATTACCGCATGTTTCGTGCATTCTCTTGTAAGCCTGCAACTCCCTTCCTAAGCACTGCTCATAAGCAAGTTATTCCTGTGATGTTGCACTTCCCAGGCACAGGGCTGTATCCCTGGAGTCATGCGGGCTTCTGAATGAATAAGATTCCTTCTTTCAAAGTGAGTGGCCTTCCTGAGAAAATCTCAATCCCAGACTGCTCGATGTTATTTCACACAATCTGATTAGACTGATGGTGCACTGCTGGGATAGCCTAAATTCCTTGGGCCTGGTATTTAGCTTGAAGGTACACTCTAGGCTTGTGTGTATCTCTCAGCTTGGTGCTGAGAGTGGATGTACATTAATTGAATGGATTCCAGCCCATTCACTTTACCCAATTAGCAATCCCTCAGCACAGTATACCATGTAAAAATATCATGGAGAGAGAAAATGAGCAAGTCATCTCTGAGCTCCAATGCGTGGTTCTATGAGTAACTGCATCACTAGTTAATAAATCGAGAGGATTGATTGATATTTTGTTTTAGCTTCTATAATAATGTCAGACAGACAAATGAAGAAACCTGTGAAGCACTGCCAGTGACTATGAGGAATTTAGTCAGATAAGTAATGGTGTTGTTGGGTTTTGACAAGTATTCAATTGATTCCCAGTTAAAAAATGGTTTTCAAAAAAGACTCATGCAATGAGTATTTGCAACAGTGGCCTTTTCACTGCCGTGGTTTCTTCTGGGGAACATTGGTAGTCTCCTAAGTTCAAGTGAAAGAAGTTAGTACTTCAGATTACACTGGAAAACATGGTGATGTAATGGTAGTGTCACTGGATTAATAATCTAGAAACTCAGGTTCAAATCCCATCACTGGAACACAGGAAAAGAGGGCCAATTAGCCCCTTGAGCCTGCTCTACTATTCAGTAAGAACATGGCACATCTGTGGCCTGATTCCATATCCTTTCCTTGATCCCAGACCCCTTGCTTAACAAAATATGCCTCAGATTTAAACTTAAAAATTGAATTAGCATCGACTGCCATTTGAGGAGGAGAATTCCAAACTTCCACTATTCTTTGCATGTGGAAGTGCTTTCTAAGATCTCTCCTGAATGGCCCAGCCCTAATTCTTAAACCATGCCCCTGTTCTATAACTTTTAACCAGCAGAGATAGTTTATCTTTATCGATCCAAAATTTCTGTTAATATTCTGAAGACATCATTTATATCATCCTTTAACCTTTTTAATTTTGGAGGATAAAGACTTAATTTGCCTAATTTCCCCTCATAACTTAGCCCTGAAGTTGAAGTATCATCTTTAAAAACATAAGTGCTCTAAGTCAGGTCTAACTAGGGTTTTGTATAATTGTAGGCAAACGTGAGTATTGCAGATGCTAGAGATTAGAGTTGAGAGTGTGGTGCTGGAAAAGCACAGCAGGTCAGGCAGCATCCAAGGAGCAGGAAAATTGACGTTTTGGGCAAAAGCCCTTCATCAGGAATTTTGTATAACTGTAGCATAATGGCTGTGTTTCTATGCTTCAATCCTTTACAGTTGAAGGCTTTACATTTTTAGCCTTCTCGACATTTTCTGCACCTGTGTGGGACATTTTAAAGAACAGCTAAACTCCCAAATCTCATTGGGTTTCCACTGTATTAAACTTTGTACCTTCGAACAAAAAACTACCCTGATCTATCCTTTTACAATCTGAAATGAATAACCCCACGGTTGTTTATATTAAAATCCATCTGCCGCAGGAGATGCTGGAGATCAGAGCTTAAAAATGTGTGCTGGAAAAGTGCAGCAGGTCAGGCAGCATCAAAGGAGCAGGAGAATCGACGTTTCAGGCATTGCCCGTAGTGTTAGGCAAGTCCACACCGACCCTCCGAAGAGTAACACACCCAAACCCATTTCCCTCTGACTAATGCACCTAACACTATGGGCAATTTGGCATGGCCAATTCACCTGACCTGCACACCTTTGGACTGTGGGAGGAAACCGGAGCACCCGGAGGAAACCCACGCAGACACAGGGAGAATGTGCAAACTCCACACAGACAGTTGCCCGAGGCTGGAATTCTTAACCACCTGCTTTCCATTAATATAACTATAAATTATATTCTTGTTATTGTTTGTTGTAAGTTTTTGTTTATAGTCCTTTTTAGCTGCTCTTACAAACCCCTTTGTACATTTTTGTATCTGTCCTATTCTGTAGGATCTGTTTGGTTCTTTGCATTTTTATAAGCTTTGCTTTTCATTTTGTGCTGTCCCTTACCTCTTTATTTGTCCATGGTTGTTTCTTTGTGTGAGGTGGAGCTTTTCGTTCTTTATATTAAATGTTTCTTGAACACCCTCCACTGTATCTAAATTGTTTTATGTACTAGCAGAGATTCTCAGCTTACTGTAGACAGTCTCTGCCTCATCATGTTAAAGTCAGCCTTACTTAAATCTAAAATTCTAGTATCTGATCTTTGCTTGTCTTTTACAAAAGCTATATGAAACTTGATCATGTTATGATCACAATTTGACAAATGATGATGAACAACTAGGTTGCTCATTAAATCAGGCTCATTGCTCATTATTGGATACAATATTGCTTGTCTTCTTATTGCATCCAAGCCATTTTGCTGTAGGATACTATCCTGAACACACTCTAGAAAATCACAACCTTTCTGGCATGTGCTCTCTCCCAGTCTACATTAAGATTAAAATCCCCCATCAATACTACTCAACATTTACTATTTAATGGCCTAATTTTAGCATTTATACAACCCAGCAGTTCTAAGCTGCTATCAGGTAGCCTATTGCGGTTTTAGTTCCTTTACGGTTCCTCAGGTTTACACTGGATGATTTCCCCTCAATACATTCCCCCCTCACCATGTTGTTCCTCATCAATAATGCTCCTGTGCTCCCTCTGCCATTTACTATACCCTATAAACCTTATAACCTGGTATGTTTAGTTCCCAGTTTTGATCATCCTGCAGCCATGACTCTGTAGATTAGATTAGATTACTTACTGTGTGGAAACAGGCCCTTCGGCCCAATAAGTCCACACCGACCCGCCAAAGCGTAACCTACCCAGACCCATTCTCCTACGTTTACCCCTTCACTTAACACTACGGCCAATTCACCTAACCTGCACATTTTTGGATTGTGGGAGGAAACCCACGCAGATATGGGGAGAATGTGCAAACTCCACACAGAGAGTCGCCTGAGTCAGGAATTGAACCCGGTCTCTGGCGCTGTGAGGCAGCAGTGCTAACCACTGTGCTACCCACTGTAATGGCTACTATATCATAGTTTTGAATTTGAATCTGTGCCTGTCACTCATTTAATTTGTTCCTTACACTCCATGCATTTGTGTAAAGAACTCTAATTTAGCTGGGCACTCTATCCTGTCCTTCCGCATCTTCTTGCTTTTTGTCCCTCCTGGTTTACTTAGAACATGTTTTATCGTCCCACCTTGTACATTAAACTGGCCATGCTTGTTCATCCTATTAACGTCCAGCTTTTCGTCACATCCTGACCTGTTGCTCCAGTTCCCATCAAATTCAATTCAATTTGGTTCAAATTCAATGAATCTATCTGAAGTTATAAACTTCAGTACTCGTGACTGTGAAATTATCGTCAATTAGAAAAACCCCATCTGATTCATTCATGTCCTTTGGGGAAGAAAATCTGACTAGTCTGACCTAGACATGACTCCAAACCTACAACAATGTGTATGCCTCTTAACTGCCCTCTGAATGGTCCAGCAAGAAACTAAATTCACAAAGTATTAGGGATGGGTAAAATAATGGTCTTACCAACATTCCTTGATAGAATGAAGAAAAACGTAAAGAGAGGGAGATCCCAGCTGACTGATATCTTGGGGTGTGAACGTGCCTTAATCCACTCACAAAAGGTGCTGGGTTTCATTTTGAACTGTATGCACTTAGGGCAAATTCAGTCTCAGCCTCATGGAGCTGAATACTCTCTCTGGATGTTGGGAACCTGGCTCAGAACTGTTCCAGAATGTGACCAATTAACAGCATTTTGAAGCTAATCATGGGGCAGGACATTTGACCCAAGCAGTCTATGCCAACATTTAGGCTTCCCTCAGCTCAATCTATCACTGTGTCCTAAAGCAGAAGAGTCAATGCAGGTGCAGGAAAGAGAGGGTCTTCATCCAATGGATTGTGATAGCCCCACTAACACAGTAAGCCTTTTTGAAGCAGCAAGTGCAGTACAACAGCCCCCTAAGCAGGCTATGTTCCCGGAGGCCTAGCAAGAGAATTTCTACATGATGGAAGTTCAAATTTATGAGGACTTATCAATGTGACCTGCGGAACTGGAGGTTGGGGGTTGGTGTGTACGAAGGGGGGGACTTGTAGAGGTGAAGGAGGAGGAGGAGGAGAAGAGTGGAGAGTGTTGTGTGGTAAGAGCTTGGCACACGACTTATTTTAACCACAATTGGGTCATTTTCAGTCTGGAGGCTCAGTCCGAGGCAAGAGGTCCCCTGGCAAGCCACCAGGAGGCAGTATTCCAGTAAATGCCTGGCTCTGGATTCAGTCAAGGATATGCTCGGATTGCTTACTGCACACAGGAATGAACTGCCTAAAGGGAGCGGTCGTTCCAATATCTGAAAGGACCAACCCAATAGCTAACAGGACTGAGCTAACCTTTGAGAGGCTCAATTTAATCTCTAAAATGGTCAGTATAGTATCTGAGAATCAATATAATTATTTACAATTGATCTAATTTCTGAGAGGATCAATCTAATCGCAGGAAGGAGTAATCCATAATCTGACATAATTACCAAAGTATTGCATCTAATCTCTGAGGCAATAGATCGAATTACCAATTGGATCTAATTTCTGAGAGGATCGATTCTAATTTCTGAGAGGATTGATCTAATTACCGAAAGTATCGATCTAATTTCTGAAGTAATTAGTAGCATGGGTCTGATCAGTCTACCATTGTGAACATTGTATTGAGGATTTAGCCAGTTATCAGAGTGAGTGAAAATATTGCCAAAATATGTGACGAGATGACAGCGACCTAGCTCAGTGATCTAAAAAACAGCAGCCGAATAACCAAGCAGGGTGAAGAGCCCAAAAGTCTGTGGCAATGTTTTCATCTTTGAATAGGGTGTGGACAGCACTGACAGCCATTTCTGAGATTCACCCGTGGTCTGCCCAGAACATTAATCTGGGGTTCTGGATTACATATCCAGTGACATACCACAACACCACCACTTCTCGCTAATCACTTCATAGCTGCCGAAATGAGACTAAAGCCAGATCCCTTCAGACTATGTTACAAGCCTGGCTTTGCATATCCCCCGTTCCATAAACACAATGTGGATGTGCCGGTGTTGGACTGGGGTTGACAAAGTCAGAAGTCACTCAACACCAGGTTGTAGTCCGACAGGTTCATTTGAAATCACACAAGCCTTCGGAGTGCTGCCCCTTTGTCAGGTGCAGTGAGAGAGCAGGGCACATTCAGAGTTTATAGGCAGAGAGATCAAGCGTAGAGAGATCAAACGATCATACAACACCCGTGACTGGAGTGTCAGATAATACATCTCTGCAGGTGACTAAGAGTGTCAGATGGTGTGTAAAGTGTTTATAAAGTCAATGTCAGCGCTGTGCTGTTATGACAATCACGCCAAGTAATAGGAATATACAAAAGCCGACACTGAGTTTAAACCTGGAATCAGGCTGGTTGTATTCCAGAAGCTGGAATTTATAAGATGACACATTTACTAACTATGACTACAAATTGTGTGTGTTTTTGAACAAAAATAGAATGTATACACAAATAAACAAATATCTTGGCTGAAATTACTCACCCCTTAGATTTGTGTGTATGTGTGTGTGTGTGTGTGAGTGAAAGAGAGTATGTCTGCATGTGTTAGAGAGAATTTGTGTGTGAGAGAGTATATATGTGTGAGGGAGTGAGAGAGTGTGCGAGTGTGTTAGAGAGAATGTGTGTACGTGTACATGTGTGTGAGAGAATGTGTGTAATAGAGTGTAATAAATACTTCAAAACTGTCCAAATTAATAGAGATACAGAGATTATACTAATTTATCAAGATGATACGATCAAAACAGGAAAGGAAGGATACAGATGGTGTGGTGAGATCACCTGTAGTGCGACATGAACCCAAGATCACTGTTGAGGCTGTTTTCATGGGTATAAAACTTGGCTATCAGTCTCTGCTCAGTGATGCTGCATTGTTGCTTATCTCAGAGTCTGCCTTGGAGGATGTTTACCCAGAAATTGGAGGCTGAATGCCCTTGACCACTGAAGTGTTCCCCAACTGGGAGGGAACATTCCTGTCTGGCGAATATCATACTCACATTCTCTCGCTCTGTTTTAAAAACACACACATACACACACACGCACACACACACGTACACACACACGCACGTACACACACACGCACGTACACACACACGCACGTACACACACACAGTGAATCATTTCATCCAAGATGTTTGTCTATTTTCAGATTCATCAAAGTTTTACCTGCACATCCACCAATGTCATTTATTGTATTCGTTGCTCCTGATGCGGTCTCCTCTACATTGGGGAGACTGGACACCTCCTAGCAGAGCGCTTGAGGGAACATCTCCGGGACACCTGCACCAATCAACCCCATCACCCCGTGGCCCAACATTTCAACTCTCCCTCCCACTCTGCCGAGGACATGCAGGTCCTGGGCCTCCTCCACCACCGCTCCCTCACCACCCGACGCCTGGAGGAAGAACGCCTCATCTTCCGCCTCAGAACACTTCAAGGGCATCAATGTGGACTTCAACAGTTTCCTCATTTCTCCTCCCCCTACCTTACCCCAGTTCCAACCTTCCAGCTCAGCACTGTCCCCATGACCTGTCCTACCTGCCAATCTTCCTTCCCACTTATCCACTCCACCCTCCTCTCTGACCTATCACTTCTATCCCCATCCCCATTTCCCTACTGTACTCTTTGCTATTTCTCCCCAGCTCCTCCACCTTCCGCCACGTCCCATCCCCTCATTTCCCCATTTATCTCTCCACCCTGGCGGCTCCCTGCCTCCATTCCTGATGAAGGGTTTTTGCCCGAAACGTCGATTTTCCTGCTCCTCAGATGCTGCCTGACCTGCTGTGCTTTTCCAGCACCACTCTGAACTAAACTCTGGTTTCCAGCATCTGCAGTTCTCACTTTTGCCCGATTTCAGATGTATTCTATTTTATTCAAAAAACACACAGTTTGTCATCCCAGTCAGTCAATGTGGCATCTTATAAATTCCAGCTTTCAGAATAAAACTAACCTGGTTAAAACTCAGACAATTCAGTGTCGGACCTCAGATGTCACGTTTGTACATTCCTGTTGCTCTGCCTGATTGTCATGACAGCACAGTACTGACATTGACTTTATAAACACTTTACACACCATCTAACACTCTTGGTCACCTGCAGAGACGTATTATCTGACCCTCCACTCACACCAGTTGTATGATCGTTTGATCTCTCTGCCTATAAACTCTATAGGTGTGCCCTGCTGTCTCACTGCACCTGACGATGATGCTGCACTCTGAAAGCTTGTGAAATTTCAAATGAACCTGTTGGACTATAACCTGGTGTTGTGTGACCTCTGACTTTATAAAATAGAACTAGAATCTGACAATATTAGCAGAATAAGAAAACAGTAACATGTGCAACTGAGATGTATTGATCCCACTCATCTCGTATATGTCAACATGGACCTTCAGTGTTTTTATTTCCAGTTGTTATTGTTTTGTTTCTGATGTTATCCTCTCGCATACTACTGTTTTTACTCAGTGTGGATTGACCAGGACTGACTAGTTGTTACTGCTTTGTTTCTGGTGTTACCTTCACATACAATACTATTGACCAGGACCTATTGATATTGTAAAAATGACAATATTATGGATTTAAGTGGCACACAAGATTCCCGATTAGAAACAAGTGAAGTCCTCTGTCCTCTTACCGCGTAATAATGGGATTCATTGCGAGGTTTGGTCCGTAACAGTGAAGACTCCCTTTTCCCCTCATGCCAGTCCTTCCATGTGGATTTCTGAAACAGAGTTAAATATTTTTGATAGATCTGTAACTGGGCACTGTATTGCAGGCGGACAGTTTTGCAAAATGTCCATTTGTGAAGTAATAATTTGTAAATTCCAGGACACACCATTCTCTACATATTAGTGTCAGGTCCCAGCTCACAGGCCCAAGGGACACCATAGAGTTAGAGAAGCCATAGGAGATCTACAGTACAGAAAAAGGCTCTTTGTGTCTGTGCTGGTCAACAACAGCCACCTAGCTATTCTAATCCCATTTTTCAGCACTTGGCTCATAGAATTGGCATCACAAATGCACAGCTTGAGGTTTCTTCAAAGTTATGAAGGTTTCAGCCTCCTCCACCCTATAAGCAGTGGCACTCTCTAGCACTAGCTCACTAAGCACTCTCTGGGTGAAAAGGGCTTCTTTCTCACATCTCCTCTAAACCTGCTGTCCCTTGTCTTAAATATCTGTGTCCTGGTCACTGATCCCTCTATCAAGAGAAAGCAGGAACAAAAACTGAGCTTGCATGTGAGCAAGTGAGTAAAGGTGTGAAGGTTTCAGAAAGTGTGTGCGTGTCACAGGGAGAGAGGTGCATGAGCGTGAAAGTATGTGTGAGCGACAGAGAGAGAGAGAGAGTGTGTGTGACTGAGTGTGTGTGTGTGTAAGACTGTGAATGAGTGTGAGCGTGTGACTGAGTTTGAGTACGTGCCTGTGTGTGAGAATGAGAGGTTTGTGTCTATATGAGTGAGTGCGTGCATGAGACTGAGTATGTGTGCAAGAAAGTGAGTGCAAGAGAGTGAGTGAGTGAGTGAGTGAGTGAGTGAGTGAGTGAGTGAGTGAGTGAGTGAGTGAGTGAGTGTGAGTGAGTGAGACACTGTATGACTGTGAGTGTGCGTGTGCGTGAGACTGAGAGTGCCTGAGCATATGTCTGTGTGTATGTGTGCACTCAATATTGATTCCTGAAGCCTTAAGATAATTTTCTTCCAGCTTGCCCTGAACTTCACTGGAGCACTGCAGCAAGCCCGAGACAACATGGACATTTACTATAAACCGACCGACTCCCACATCTACCGAGACGACACCTCCTCCCACCCTGCCCCCTGTAAAAACGCCATCCCATATTCCCAATTCCTTCGTCTCCGCCGCATCTGCTTCCAGGAGGACCAGTTCCAAAACTGAACAACCCAGATGGCCTCCTTCTTCAAAGACCGCAATTTCCCCCCAGACGTGATCGACGATGCTCTCCACCGCATCTCCTCCACTTCCCGCTCCTCCGCCTTGAGCCCCGCCCCTCCAATCGCCACCAGGCCAGAACCCCACTGGTCCTCACCTACCACCCCCCATATACATCATATCATCCATCGTCATTTCCGGCATCTCCAAACGGACCCCACCACCAGGGATATATTTCCCTCCCCTCCCCTATCAGCGTTCCGAAAAGACCACTCCCTCCGTGACTCCCTTGACAGGTCCACACCCCCTACCAACCCAACCTCCACTCCCGGCACCTTCCCCTGCAACCGCAAGAAATGCAAAACTTACGCCCACACCTCCCCCCTTACTTCTCTCCAAGGCCCCAAGGGATCCTTCCATATCCGCCA
>NC_057716.1:36018537-36042710 GCF_004010195.1 Chiloscyllium plagiosum | reverse complement strand
CGATTCTCCTGCTCCTTGGATGCTGCCTGACCTGCTGCGCTTTTCCAGCAACACATTTTCAACCCTACCTATGGCCCTCAATTTTAAAAATCTCAATCATGTCCTCTTTAAGTGTCATCTGCTCCAAGGACAACAGCCTTAATTTGTCGAATCTCCCTTCATTACTGAAACTCTCCAGCCTGGGCAACATCCTATTAAATTTCCCTCGGTACTCTCTCCAATGTGATCACATCCCTGCTATAATGTGGATTCCAGAACTGCACACAACATCTGGCAGGGCCTAACCAATATTTTATACAGTTCCAGCATCACCTCACTGTTCTTAAACTCTATTCCAATGGTGAATAAAGGCTAGCATCCTATATGCCTTCTTAACACTTTATCTCCATGTCCTGATACCTTAAGGGACTGGCTTCCACTCACACCCAGGTCTCTCTGATCCTCGGTGCTTCCCAGGGCCCTACCATTCATCATGGATTACCTTGTCTTGTTTGTCCTGTCCAAGTGTATCACCTTACGTTTATCCATTCAGGTCGGTCTGCTATAGCACGTGTTTTGTCAGTGCCAATTGGTGATAACATGATTGATGAATTGTGGATTTTTTATGCAGACTCCCTACAGTGTGGAAACAGGCCCTTCGACCCAACCAGTCCACACCAACCCTCTGAAGAGTAATCCACCCAGACCCCATTTCCCTCTGACTAATGCACCCAACACTGTGGGCAACTTAGCATGGCCAATTCACCTGACCTGCACATCTTTGGACTGTGGGAGGAAACTGGAGCACCCAGAGGAAACCTACGCAGACATGGGGAGAATGTGCAAACTCCACACAGGCAGTCCCTCGAGGCTGGAATCAATCCTGGGACCCTGGTGCTGTGAGGCTGCAGTGCTAACCACTGAGCCACCATTTTCATAACGTGAACTTTCTGCTGAACAGGTATAGCAGAGGAACACAACTGTCACATCATAGCAGATCAACTTACATTGATTTCCATTTGCCACTGATCAGCCCATATGACCAGTCTGTCTATATTCTCTTGTAGTCCAAGTCTATCCTCCTCATTGTTTACTATTGTACCAAGTTTTGTGTGATCTCGAACTTACTGATTAACTTCCTGCATTCAAACCTAAATCATTTGTTTGTAAACCCCACAGTCCCAAGAGAAGAAGTCACTATGGTAACAGTCAAACTCTTCTGCAACAGGTCTGTGTCTGTCTGCACTGGCCATACAGCCAGCCAAGCTGGTGGTATCCGTGACTTGGACGTGGAACAAACTATTCCCAAACTGTCGGTACACTAGGATTGTGAAGGAGGGAGCAGGTGGTTTGCCACACAATAGATGACTGGCCCATGGTTTGCAAAACTCAGAACATATTGTTTCACCATAAGATTTGATTCTTCAATTGGATAACACTTGTTGAAAAATTCAGACTGGGTTAAGAATTAGGATGACATCCAATTTAAAGTTTGCATTGCATGTTATTGTCCCAAGAAACGCCCCCACAACTGCAGCAGCACAAATTACATACAGAATAAAGTTCCCTCCACACTCAAACATCAGACTTTGCTGTGCAAATGTACAGCAGATTCTGTTCGAGCACTCTTGTCGCTAAGAACCAGGAGCTGTCACGGAGCCAATCATATCTATCCATTTACCAACAAAGGACAGTAAATTAGTCTGGTTTACTGTTCACTACTTCATTGTTATTTTTGATGTAACTGTACACTTCTGCAATTGATGACGTAAGTGACTTTGAACAGCAACTGTCTGAATATGAAACGTTTGGTCTTGCTGTGTCTATGAAACAGTGCTGTGAATATCTTTGCAAATATATTAGCATATAGATTATTTACCCAGTTATATATGTGGCAGAAAGCATTATGTGTGTAAGTGTTCATTTTAAATGTCTCCAGATTGTTGGTTATAAAATAGTGACAGAAAACCCGTCAGTATATCAATTAGTTTGGAATTAAGGAGATCCAGCTCAGTCCCATCCACCATAGATGCGTTTCAGAATAAACTGATAAATCAATTCTGCAGATGATGCCTGATGTTACAGAAAGATGTCGGGAGAATCCTTGTAAAAATATCTTGCTCGAACAAGTAAAAGCATCAGTTGAGTCAAGGCAGCATATGCTTATCGCCTGAAAAGGTTCAACTCACAAGGGTAATGATTCCTCAAGCTCAGGAGCATCCAGGCCTGCATCTCCGGTCTCAGACTTTTTCCTTTCGGCCAACCTGGAAAAGAGTGAGGCAATGCCAATTTGGTACGTGGAGAATAGGTTACTGTGCTGTGCAGAGGGGACAGAACTTCGTCACAGGTCATGAATCCAATTTGGGAGGATGCGTTATCAGCCCCTGGCATGCCCAAAGGTAACCAAAGCATTATATCCTTTGGTTTCAGGTTACAGAGTAGAAAGTGATAACATTACCCCTGGATAATGCACCTAACCTACACATCCCTGAACATTAGGGGCAATTTTGCATTGCCAATTCACCCAACCTGCACATCTTTGGATTGTGGGAGGAAACCGGAATACCTGGAGGAAACCCATGCAGGCGCAGGGGCAATATGCAAACTCCACACAGACAGTCACCCGTGGCTGGAATCGAACCAGAGTGCTGAGAGGCAGCAGCGCTAACCATTGAGCCACCGTGCTGCGCATCCTGTGGGCAAATGTTGTTTCCTTATTCAAGAAGGGATGCAAAGAAAAATCAAGGAACTGTTGACCAATATGCCTGACATCTGTGGTAGGTAAGTTACTTGAGACGATTTTTAGGGATAAGATGTACATACATTTGAAAAAACAGGGTTTGATCAGGAGGAGTTGTCAGCATGGCTGTCATGCCTTAAAGATTTGTTAGGTATTTTTGATGAAGTGTCCAGGACATTTGATGAGGGCAGCGCAGTAAATGTAGTCTATATGGATTTCAGTGAGGCCTTTGATAAGGTTCCACATGGTAGGCTGCTCTGGAAGGTTACATTGCATGGAAACCAGGGACAGCAGGCAAATTGGATGCACAATTGACTTGATGGTAGGAAGCAGAGGGTAATAGTAAAGGTATGTTTGTCAGACTGGAGGCCTGTGATTCATGGAGTGCTATGGTGCAGAAGGAGGTCACTTGGCCCATTGTGTCTACACTGACTTTCTGGGCATTTACACAGTATCAGTCTCCTGATTTTTTCCTGTAACCCTGCACCTTGCTCCTATTTAAATAACCACTTCATGCCCCTTTTTAATGCCTTAATTGAACCGGATTTGGAGGTGCTGGTGTTGGACTGGGGTGTACAAAGTTAAAAATCACACAACACCAGGTTATAGTTCAACAGGATTATTTGGAAGCACTAGCTTTTTGAGCGCTGCTCCTTCATCAGGTGGTTGTGGAGAATAAGATCGTAGGACACAGAATTTACAGCAAAAATTTAGTGTGATGCAACTGAGATGATACATTGAAAAAGACCTGGATTGTTTGTTAAGTCGCTCATCTTTTAGAATGACTACGTTAGTTTCAGTTCTTTCATATGTAAATCCTAGAAGTTTTTTAAAGTTACATCATAGAGTGAACTTTAACAATAGGTGCCATGTCAGCTCAGATAAAGCATTGAAGGTGTAAGGTTAAAGTCTGTCTGTGTCCTGATGTTCAGACCGATTCTATTTCTAAAAAAAAGGATTTACAGAATATTACATGGATTCATGCAGTCTTTGAGAAAAATAAAATGTAATTCTGCAAGCACAAATTCACCCCACAAACGCATGTGTGTGTATATATGTATGTGCACGCGGGTGTGTGTGTGTTGGGGGTGTGGGTGGTTGGTGAGTGCCTGAGAGAGAGTGTGGGAGTGTATAGGTATCAGTCTGTGAGAGGGTGAGTGTGTGGATATGAGTGTGGGGTGTGCATATGTGTGAGTGTATGAGAGAGGGTGTGTGTGTGTCCTCTGAATCTTAACAGTTAGATGGTTAGTTTGGTTCTGAACTTGTGGCTGCTCTGTTTTGTGACTGCTGGTGATTGGAATCTGGCCAGCTGAGTCAAGACACCTCTGCCAGTCTACACAAACCCAATACAGTTAATGCCAAACAGAAATAAAACACAAGTACCCAGTTGAGCCCTTACCCAGTAGAGCAGTCACCTCCTGCTGTTTCAGTTGTATAAATAGGAGGGGTGTATCCATCAAACTTAACCTGCAAAAGGAATTGGTTGAAAGATTGGGAAATATTTAAGCAACAGGTTAGTTGATGCAATTATTATTATTATTTGAAGTCAAGGCAGCAAGGAGGATTAAAATTAGAATGCAACAAGAATGTCAAGATTACAGAAGGACCAGGATCTTGACTGAATGCAGGGCTTGAAGACATGACAGAGAATGAGAACTACCTGATAGCAATAGGTACAGTGACTGAATGCAGGGAAAATTGTGGGGACCATCTGCAGGTGGCCCTACCCCTGCATTGTCAGTAAGGAGGGGTGATCTCATAGGAGAACTATCTTGCCTCTGGAACCAATTGTGTGAACCTTTGCATTTTGCATATTGTTCCTTAGATAGGGAAAACACACTGTACACAAGTGTAATCTTAATAAAGCCCCATGTATAACTGTAGCAAAACATCTTTTGTGTACACCAGTCCCTTGCACTAAAGACCCATAGACCCACTTGGCTTCTCTAATTGCTTGCATTCTGACTCAGCCTCTCTGAACATCAACATGTATCAGTTTAACATTTATATGTTCCGAAGTAATGTTAACTCTTCTCCACAGATTTTGAGCTTCCCCAGCAAGTTTAACATCTTTTAAAAAAATATTTTGTCCTAAATTCTTAAAACCTGGGTGAAAACCTCATTTCTCCACTTGATACTCCATCAGCCACCTTCCAACTTCGTCATTATAACTTGTGTGTACTTCTATGCAGTCTCTATGTCCTTCTCCTTCTCACTGAGCTTTGTATCATCACCAAATGTAAGTATGTTACTCTCCATCTCTTTGTTGAAATAATTATAAATGGTTATAAATGATTACAACCATTGGTTATAATGGATATAAACTGATTATAAATGGCTGAGGTCTGAACTCTGCTCCTGTTACACCCCACTAGACAACCTGAAAATGACCCAATTATCTCTATTTTCTTTTTATTTTATTAAACAATTACAAAACAGTTTACAAAAAAAGTTAACATTAGCAGCTATGTGCAAAGAAACAGCAATTTTACAAGGGATAGGAGCAGCAAAACCAGGCCCCAAACCCTACCGTTCAACCAGTTTGCAGGGAAATGAGGACAAACCTCAAATCCCAGTTTCAAACATTACAAGACAGCAAAAATGACATTTGTACATAAAAAGACAATCATACAATACAAAGACCACATACAAACAGTGCATACAATACAGACCCAGCAAGCCCCAGTCCCTCCTACCTTCCGGCCACTCTAAGGCAGCCTCCCCCAATTATCTCTATTATCTGCTTCCTGACTATTAACCAATTCTCCATCTGTGCTCTATAATGACTCACACCTGGATTACCTGAAACTACTTGTTACATTCTTAAAGAACTTCAATCATTTTGCCAAACAATATTTCTCATTCTTTAAACCATGTTGATTCTGACAGTTTTCTAAACACATAAAGACTTCTTTACCAATGTATTCCAGCACTGTCCTGCTGGCTAATGTCAGGTTAACTCAGCTCTTGAACAATGGGGTTCCAATCTCCTGGGATCTTTCTGGAATCCATCCTCATAAACAATGTGTCCAATCTCTAATAGAGCCTTAGGCCATCAGGCCCTGAGGATTTGTAAGCTTTTAACCTCTTAAATGATCTTGTATCTTGTACTCATTAATACAATGCATTAATCACTTTAATTCCCTAATGCTCATTAACCCCAAGTTACTCTTTAGATCTGCTGTGTAATTTGTCTCTTCTACTGTGAAGAGCAGCGCACAATAGTTATTCAAAATCTCTGCCATTTCCTTGTTCCCTATAAAAGTTTCTTCTTACTCTTTGGAAACTTCTGTGACAGTGTAAACCTAACACCTCTCTTTTCAATTCTGAAGAGGTATCATATTGGACTCAAAACATGAACGTCTGTTTCTTTCTCCACAGACGCTGCTGAGTTTCTCCCACAATTTTGGTTTCTTGAACATAATTCCGACTTGGTCACAATTATTTCCTTTATCTACTCTACTCATTATGTCTGTAAAAGCTCTTGAAATATATTTTTATATTCCTGTTTAGTTTGCTTTCATTCTTGTTCCCCCCCTCTTTTATTTTGGTTTCTCTTTGCTACCTTCGAAAATTCTGCTGATCTTAGTACAATTCTGCAGAGTTTGGCTCTGGGCAAACAGGCAGCATTTCTTACCAACTAAATCCAGGACACTGATGTCTCTGTCAGTATAGAATGAAGCAATTCAGCTCATTGTGGCTGCACCAGCACTTCAAATGAGCATCACAACATAGTGTCAATCTCTAGCTTTTTCCCAATATCTCTGCACACTGTGCCTATCGAAATAACCATCCAATGTCCTCTTGCACATCACAATGAACCTGCTTCCACATTTCCAGGCAGTACATTCTGAGCCCTAGTTACTTGTTATTCGATAAAGTTTTCTCACATCACCTTTGCTTCATTTGCAATTCACTTTAAATCCATACTATCTTATTCTAGTTCCCTTTCTGAGCAGCAACAGCTTCTCCAGATCGACTCTGTTGAGCCTGTTCTAGACTTTGAGAACCTCAATTAAATCTCCTCTCAGCCTTCTCTCCAAGGAGAACAGCCCCAACTTCATCAATCTATCCTCACAGCTGAAGTTTCTCATTTTCTGAGTTTCCAAATTACTGTTCTTGTAAATATACAACTAACTGGTTGTACCAGTGCCTTGATGCTGATGATGTTGGCCTGAGAGGTCACGAACATTAGAGCAACTGTCCTGCCAGTAGATCTACAGTATTTTGCACAGACATTATTGGCAGTATTTCTCTTTGAAGATTTGAAATGTCTGCTACACATTGTCCATGTCTGATCCAGGATGGCTGATAACACTAAAGTGAGCTCTGTCACACCATCTGCACCACCTAAGCTCACTCTAGTGGCTGGTTGGACATGTCCACTATTGGAGTATTCCATCACCTCAGGACCCAGATGCTATTCAAGAAGGGGGAGCAAAAAGACAAGCAGTAGATTTTATAATTAGGGAGATAGATAGTATGAGCTGGAAATGTGTTGCTGGAAAAGCGCAGCAGGTCAGGCAGCATCCAGGGAACAGGAGAATCGACATTTCGGGCATAAGCCCTTCTTCAGGAATGGGGAAAGTGAGATGAGGCGTTCTTCCTCCAACCGTTGTTTTGTTGTGGTCTGACGATGGAGGTGTGCAAAGACCTGCATATCCTTGGTGGAGTGGTAGGGGGAATTGAAATGTTGAGCTACAGGGTGGTTGGGTTGGTTGGTCCGGGTGTCCCAGAGGTGTTCTCTGAAACGCTCCGCAAGTAGACGGCCTATAGTATCCCTTTTAAACAGGATCGAGAGTCCTGCATGGTATATTGAGAGTGTGGTACTAGAAAAGTACAGCCGGTCAGGCAGTATCCCAGGAGCAGGAAAATCAGCGTTTTGGACATAAGCCCTTCATCAGGAATGATGAAGGGCTTATTCCTCATGAAGGGCTTATGCCAGAAATGTCGTCTCTCTTGCTCCTCGGATGCTGCTTGACCAGCTGTGGTTTTCCAGCACCACACTCTCGACTTTGATCTGAAGCATCTGCAGTTCTCACTTTCTACTGCATGGTATGTTGCCTGCCTGGTAGGACATCTCTGACTGGCCTGAAGTGGGATTGGAGCGCGAGGGGGAGGTCCAGTTGTTGTGGTCTACATTGGGAAAGGGGATCTGTTCAGAGATTATCAGGAAGTGGAAATCAAATTAAAGAAACAGGTCCTCAAGGGTTATAATCTCTGGATGACTGCCCAAACCACATTCAAATTGGCATAGGGACTGGAGAATAAGAGAAGTCAACACGTAGTTAAAGGAGTCGAGTGGGAAAGTGAGATTCCTTTTCATGGGGCACTGGCATCAGTACTGGAACAGGACGGATCTGTACTGTTGGGACAGTTTCCACCTAAATTGAACTGGGACAGTGTTCTAGCGAAAAGGGTCAATAGAGTGGTCAACAGGACTTTAAATTCAAAAGTTGGGGGGGGGGGGGAACGAAAGTGTAAAATTCCAAGAAGTACAATGACCAGTGGGAAGCAGAGCTGCATGTTAACATCTGTGGGGCTGGATGGAACAGCATTGAAAAATATGAAGGTGATGAAAAGAAAGGAGAACTCAGAAGAGTTATTAAAGTCTCCAGGACACAAATCAGGGAGTGTGTTTGGAAAGGGTTAGGAATCAAACTTCAAACACACTGGGTCAAGAAATAACAATGAGAAGAGGGACGGTCAATACAGGACTGAAGGCGTTGTATCTGAATGTTCACAGTATAAGGAATATGATAAATAAGCTTGTGGCACAGATTAAAATTGGCAGATATGATGTGGTGAGCATCATGGAAACATGGCTGCAAAGGGATCAGGACTGGGAACTAAATATTCAAGGATACACATTCTATTGAAAAGATAGGCAAGGGGGCAGAGGGAGTGGGATTGCCTTGTCAATAAAAAAATGAAATTAGATATAAGCAATAAACAAAGTCGGGTCAGATAATTTAGAATCTGTGTGCTGGACTTGAGGAACCGTACAGGTAAGAAACCATAATGGGAGTTATCCATTGGCCTCCAAACAGCAGTCAGGACGTGGGGTATAAGATAGGTTAAGAGATAGAAAAGGCATGTAAGAAAGGCAACATTAGAGTGATCATGAGCAATTTTCATATGGACTGGGAAAACCAGGTTGATAATAGATCACAAGAAAAGGAATTTGGGAAATGTCTATGCTTCTTGGAGCAGGTTGTGGTGGAGCCCATTAGACAACAGGTAATTCTGGATTTAGTGTAGTGCAATGAGGCAGACTTGATAAGGGAGCTTAACGTGAAGGAACTCTTAGGAGACAGTGGCCATAACATTATGGAATTTACTCTGCAGTTTGAGAGGGAGAAGGTGGAATCTGATTTAACGTTATTACAGTTGAATAAAGGTAAGTACAGAGGCATGAGGGAGGACCTGACAAGAATTGACTGGGAGAGCAGCCTATCTGGAAAGACAGTGGAACAGCAATGGCAGGAGTTTCTGGGAGCAATTTGAGAGACACATCAAAAATTCATCCTGAGGAAAATGCACCATACTAAAGGGAGAATGAGTCACCGTGGCTGATCAAGGAAGTCAGGGACAGCATAAAAGCAAAAGTGAAAGCTTATAATGTGGCAAAGGGCAGTGGGAAGCCAGAGGACTGGGAAGCTTACAAAGACCAATAAAAGAAGAAATAAGGAGGGAGAAGATTTTTTGGGGGCCGCACGGTGGCTCAGTGATTAGCACTGTTGCCTCACAGCGCCAGGGACCTGGGTTCCAGCCTTGGGCAACTTTCTGTGTGAAGTTTGCACATTCTTCCTGTGTCTGCGTGGGCTCCCTCCGGATGCTCTGGTTTCCTCCCACAATTGAAAAATGTGCAGGTCAGGTGAATTGGCCATGCTCAATTGCACAAGGATGTTAGGTGCATTACTCAGGGGTAAATGTAAAGTAATTAGGTAGGAGAATGGGTTTGGGTGGAATACTCTGCAGAGGGTCATGTGGACTTGTTGGGTCAAATGGCTTGTTTACACACTGTAGGGATTCTTTGAATGGACAGATTAAATATGAAGGTAAGCTAGCCAGTAATATTAGAAAAGATTGCAAGAGTTTGTTTAAATATATAAAGGACAAAAGAGAGGCAAAACTGGACTTTGGATTGCTGGAAAATAATGCTGGAGAAGCAGTAGTGGGGAATAAAGAAATGGCTGAGGAACTGAATAAGTACTTTGCTTCAGTATTCATGATGGAAGACATGAGAAATAGCTCAAAAATTCAAGAGGAGGAGTGGGCAGAGATGAGTATAGTGGCCATCTCCAAGGAGATGGTGCTAGCAAAACTGAAATGTCTGGAGGTGGATAAATCACCTGGACTAGATGGGCTACACCGAGAGTCATAAAGGAGCTAGCTGAAGAGATAGTGGAGGCTGTAATGGTGATCTTTCAGGTACCACTGGATCAGAGAGAGTCCCAGAGAACTGGAAAATCACGAATGTAAACCACCACCACCCCCACCTCCACCCCTCCTTTAAGAAGGGAGCAAGGCAAAAGACAGGAAATTATAGATGGAATAGCCTGGCCTTAGTCGTTTGTAAGATTTTGGTGTCCATTGTGATGGATGAGATTACTGAATACTTAGAAGTGTATGGTAAAATAGGGCAAAGTCAGCATGGTTTCATCAAGGGGAGGTCATGCCCGATAAATTCCTGCAGATTTAGGAAGTAATGAGCATGTTAAACCAAGGACAGCCAATGGATGTTATCTATCTGGACTTCAAGAAGGCCTTTGATAAGGTGCTGCTCAGGAGGCTGCTGAGTAAGATAAGGGCCCATGGTGTTAGAGGCAAGGTACTAGCATGGGCAGAGGACTGGCTGTCTGGCAGAAGGCAGAGATTGGGGACAGAAGGGTCCTTTTCAGGATGGAAGCCAGTGACTAGTGGTGTTCCACAAGGGTCGATATTGGGACCACAACTTTTCACTTTATCCATTAATGATCTGGATAAAGAAACTACGGGCATTCTGGCTATGTTTGCAGATGGTACAAAGTTTGGTAGAGGGGCAGGTAGTATTGAGGAGACAGGGAGGCTGCAGAAACATTTAGACAGGTTAGGAGAGTGGACAAAGAAGTGGTAGATGAAATACAATGTGGGAAAGTGTGAAGCCATGCACTTTGATAGGAAGAATAGAGGCATGGATTATTTTCTATATGGTGACAAGGTTCAAAAATCTGAAGTGCAAAGCAACTTGTGAGTTCAAGTTTCTCTTAAGGTAAATGTACAGGTTGAGTTGATAGTTAGGAAGGCAATTAAAATGTTGATGCTCAGCTCAAGAAGACTAGAATACAAAAGCAAGGATGTAATTATAAGGCTTTATAAAGCTCTGGTCACACTACATTTAGAATATTGTGAGCAATTTTGGGCACCATACCTCGGGAAAGACGGACTGGCCCTGGAGCAGGTCCAGAGGAGGTTCACGAGAATGATCCTAGGAATGAAAGGCTTAACATATGAGGAACATTTGAGGACTCTGAGACTCTACTCAATGGAGTATAAAAGGATGAGGGGAGATCTGATTGAAACATTCAGAATATTGAAAGGTCTGGGCAGAGTGGAGTTGGGAAGATGTTTCCAATGGTAGGAGAACCAAGGACCCAAGTAAAGGGAAGATCTTTTAGAACAGAAATAAGGAGAAATGTCTTCAGCCAGAGAGTGATGAATCTGTGGAAGTCACTGCCACAGAAATTTGTGGATGCTAGGTCATTGAGTATATTTAAAACAGCGATGGATAAGTTCTTGATTGCCAAAGGGATCAAAGGGTATGGGGAGAAAGCAGGAAAATTGGATTGAGAAACTTAACATCCCTGATGAAGGGCTGATGCTTAAAATGCTATTCTCCTGCTCCTCGGATGCTGTCTGACCTGCTGTGCTTTTCCAGCACCACACTCTCAACTCTGATTTCCAGCATCTGCAGTCCCCACCTCCTCCTGAAAACCTATCAGCCATGATTGAGTGGTAGAATGAATGACCTAATTTCTGCTCCTATGTCTTATAGACTTATGGACCCACAATGGAAGAGGATCATCCTCATTCTTGAGGAACTGTCTAAGTTGATAGCAGCCAATGCTCCCTTCTAGAAGCTCCATTCCCTGAGGCAACTGGTGGTCCTGCAGCTGGGCACCAGACTGGGATGGCAACAGGCAGTCTGACCGAGAAGCTGAGCTGACCCCATGACTCACAGGTGCTCACTGGCTGGGACACCCAGAGATGGCAGGCTGTGGAGGTAAATCATATTGGGTGCCCTGCATGGCTGTTTCTGGCCTCCTGACCAAGATTTAAGACTGCAGCTGGGGTCCTGACACTCTCTCCTGACATTGTGAGACATGTCAGCATCACAAGCTGGATTTTGAGCACGAAAGCCTTCTCATTCCCCACCCATTGACTTGTCCCCCTAACACAATGGGAGCGACGAGAAAACTGGCCTCTAGGCTGTCTATCCATAGGCATCTTGAGGCCTCTAACTACACTGTTGAGATGCAATTAACACCCTCAGAGCGTTAATACATTGGGCAGTGCTGGGTAGGACAGGCTCCAAAAGTTGTTTTTAAAGCTGCTTTTTTGAGAAGAAGATAAGGAGGGCCACATCACACAGCAGTGTCATCGTTTACTTTGTGGTGCCACACTACATTGAGTCAGCCCTCTCGAGGGGTCCAAATCCTTTCCCCTGCTCAGTCACTGTATCTCATCTCTGTGGCAGTACTCTGCACCACCCTGTCTAACACCCTGCCCACTAAATGAGGCACCGATTTCCTCTGTCTGCCAGGTCCAGGCAGTAGTTCAGATTGGCAGTGCTTGTCTGGGTGCGTAATGGGCTTTTCAAGATGGCACAGGAGATAGGGATGCTGGTCTTTTGGCAGATACCTGCTGAGTAGTATGTTGCTTGGGGAACAGGACATGGAAAGATGACTGGATCCAAACTGAGCTGGGGGTTACATTTTCCAGGAAGGAGGAAAAGTACTGCTTGCCTCCTGGAAAAATGTGCTTTCACAAACACCTTCTGGGCCTGGGATGGCTGGGGTGTTGAGGGTGGATACAATAGTGAGAGATAGGGACGGCATCTATGTGGGGTTTGGGTGCAGCAGTGAGAGAGTGGGGAAGCTGGGTATTGAGGGTACAGCAGTTACAGATTGGGGTAGGATGGGTGCAGCAATGACAGATTGGGAGGTCCAACATACACTCATCCATGGGCAGTATGAACTGCTGTGAGAGCCATTGTAGCCAGTCATGCCATTGATTATGCCATTCAATAAGATCATGGCTGATCTGATTTTTACCTCAACGCTACATTCCTCAAATCTCCATTGTAGCCATGAAATCTTTAAATGATGACCCCTAGTTCTAGATCCTCCCTCGAGTGGAAAGATCCTTTCCACATCCGCCCAGTCAAGACCCCTCATGTTTCGATGAAGTGAACTCTGACTTGTGATGATGCGGCTCCTTTAACAAGGTTATGTTGTCCTTGGCTTTTTTTGTCGGAGAGGTCGTAAAAGCAACGATTCTGAAAAGTCTAGGTTTGAAGGGCTTTAGGGCCAATTTGATAATAGCTAACAGATACTGCCTCAGGCAAAAAGGCTTTCAAGTTTAAACAAACACTTGTACAATGAAAAGAGAGTAGCCAGTTCTCTCAACTCAGCTTTTCTTTGGCATGGTTTGATTTTTAGCGGTCTGGCTGTTCACTGAAAGCAGTCAGTTTGAAGCCACTGGTCCAAGAAACATCTGCATAGAAGAAAGTGTTCCAAGCTGAATCCCTCTGCCATCCCTCTCTCTCTCCTATAAGGCCCTGTGTTTGGTTTTTCCTTTTGTGCCAAGAGTTCTTTATGGGAATTGCTGCAAGTACTCGGAACAGCATCATTAAGCCGGTATAGTCTGTTGCGTTTTCAGAGAGGTTAAGTTATTCTATATTCTGTTCTCTTTGTTTATGTTTCATTTAGTAATATTGCAAATAAACTCTATTTTGTTCAAAACTAAGTGGTTGGGCCAGGTGCATCACCCCTGGAAAATCCACTCTCCATCTGCTTAAAACAACCAGCAAAGTTAGGGTCCGGGCTACTTTCTTAAAATGTTTTGAGGGGGTCTGGCCTGGCCCATAACAGATTGGGGAGTTCTTTGTTGGATTTGTTCTACAGTTCCGATTTGGGATTAGGGTTGTTGGACTCGAAGGCAGCGGGTGGTGGTGTATTTTGTTCCGGGGGTTTAATTTGGTTGATTTAAACAGTGTTTGGGATAGCAACGGCTCTTTCAGTCATCAAGAGTTTTCTGGGGGTGGAAGAAGTGACCTTGGGGGTTTTACAAAAGGTGATTCCAAGCTGCTGGAATTAGCAAACCAATTGGAGCTAGTGCTGCCTCCTTCCGTGAGGAAAGGAGAAACAATTACAGCAGGAGCTCAGCATCTACATTTGCCGGAAATATCATCCGAATCTTTAGAGATGGCTAAAATTCAATTGAAAATGAAGCAGCTTGAGATAGAGGCAAAAGTCTGGGACAGCATAACCTTGTTAGAGGAGCATCATCTTCATAGACTCATTTAAACTCCACAGGATACAGACCTAGCTTGGTTAGCCTTTCCTCATAAGTCAATCCACTCATTCCAGGTATTAGAATCAAGATTAGAGTGGTGCTGGAATTGCACAGCAGGTCAGGCAGCATCCGAGGAGCAGGGAAATTGATGTTTCTGGCAAGAGCCCTTCATCAGGAATCATCACTATTCCTGATGAAGGGCTCCTGCCCGAAACGTCAATTTTCCTGCTCCTCGGATGCTGCCTGACCTGCTTTGCTTTTCCAGCACCACTCTAATCTTGACTCTAATCTCCAGCATCTGCAGTCCTCACCTTCGCCAGGTATTAGTTGAGTAAACCTTCTCTGAACTGCTTCTAATCCTTCTATAAGTATTGTCACCTGTACCGCACACAGTACTCCAGATGTAGTCATACCAATACCCCGTATAACTGAAGCATAATCTGCTAAGTGCTGTATTCAACTCCCCTTACAATAAATCATAACATTCTATTAGTTTTCCTGATTACTTGCTTTACCTAAATACTGTTCTTCTGTCATTCATGCACTAGGGCACTCAGATCTCTCAGAAATGCAAAACAAAATGGAGTGAGATGCACCCAATGATGTCACGGGCCTCACCTGAGGCCCATCTGATTCTGATTTTCGCCTGATTCTGTTATAAATCTCACTTTTTTGGACCTTAAAAGATTTTGCCCAATGCCTCCACTAACTTTTCGATGGCCACAACATTTCTTGTGAGCTATTTAACCATTCATTTAACTGATTCCTTGACCCAGCTCTTCCACTTCAGCAGCAGGGGCCAGGGGTTAGCTGCAATGCAGCATTTTATCAAGGCTGTAGACATAGGGCTGCCTGATAACACAACTGAGCTCTGAGGTTGTGAATCACAAGAGGTAGAGGTACGAAATATAGGAAATAGCACATTCATTACCTTCCATGGCACCTTCTCGTCAGGTACAGGAAACCGATTAATGTTGGTACCTGGATACACCAAACTTCGGGCAAGCACATGGCACGCAGGCTTGAGTTCCTTTGCCTCAGCCTCAAATTCGTCCTCTGTATCAGAAATGACTGAATAGGACAAAAGATCTGAGATTCAGCAATGTGTTCACAACACCTTTCATCTTAGTATTCAGTAACAGAGGATCATGGGCATTTGGAGTCTGGAACCTTTCAGGTCTTCACTGCCAATAACAAACACCACCCCCACGACCACCAGGTCAGTTACCGCATGGGCTAGATAGAGAGGAAAGCTCCCCTTACACTGTCCCCATCAAACACTCCCCTACATGGACTGCACAGGGTTAGATGCAGAGTAAAACTCTCTCTAGTCTTTTAACATGAAAGCAAATTGAAAGTAAAATTTCCCTGAAACTGGCCTTATCCATTACTCCCAGGATAGGGACAACGTGAGTTTAGTAACAGAAGAAAGCTTCCTCTACACTGTCTCCATCAACAATCCTGGGACAGTACAGGGTTAGATTGAGAGTAAAACTCCATTTGTTTCACTGTACATTCGTTGAAAGTCTAACCTGAAATTTTGTGAAGATACTTGGCAAGGTCCTAGCAGTGGTATATCAGATGGGAGGATGTACATTAATGTACTGCAGGCCTAAAGTTATCTTCCTAATGCACGGATGATGTTCCTGGTGGAACGTAATTCTTGACAACGTGCTTCAGGATCCTGATTTGAATATACTTGCATGTAGCACATGCTCATTAGAACATGGCCGGAATTAAAAGCCTCTTTCCAATGTGTTAATGGGTGCCACGAGCAATATGCCAATGCTTGAACACAAAGTGCTGCAACATTCACGCTCTGCCAACAGTATCCTTCCAAATTTAACCAATAAAGTTATATTTCTGAGTGTGATACACGCAGCAAATGGAACATGGGCCCAGTGAGAATATTACTTCGAGGTTTCAGTTTACTATCGAACATGCACACAGGCTCTTCCTGGTGGGGGCAATACAGCTCACATCATCAGGACTTGACATTCATCTGATAACTACACCAGCCGAAGATACCCTTTTAAAGATGAATTGTCACAAAACCAAATGGCTGAGAAGTGAACACTGCCAACTAACCAAGCGATGCCATGCCTTGTGGATACGTGAGGATTTCTCGGGGCTGGGACTTGAACAGAACGTGAGTGAAAGAAAACATACCGAGGGTAGGTGCACTCTCCCTGGAGCCAAAATCTTTTTCTATCAGTGTGTTCACAATCCAGTTCAAGGCCCTCATGGTCTGCATCATCTAAAGGAACAAATCACAGAAACGTCTCAGCAAAACTGATATTGGCAGGTTAATTTCGAGTTTGCCGAGTGACAAGGCCATTGGTTCATGGTGATGGGCTACAATAATCAATTCTTTCCTCAATGAATTGTGACACATCTTCAGGTCTCCTTTTGCCTCCCCATCATTCCCTGACAAACATACCTGTTCCTCCAGATGAGAGATTCTGTGCTCCATTTTACTGCCTTCCCTGTTGAGGTCGATTGCCTCTGCCACTGCATCCACCCTTGAAAACATGATCAGATAGAGGCAGGAGGTCAGAACAAAGCCAGGCCTCACCAGGTGATTGCAGTTGTTTTTGTTTAGGGCAAAAGTAGAGGTAAGGACGAAGGGAGGAAGCAAGGAAGAGAGAGAGAAAGAGAAAAAGAGAGAAAGACAGCCTGAATTAATCATAGACTCGCCCCACATACCATCAACAAGGTTAGTTTGGTCAAAGATTTCTGGAGAAACATAGAACATAGGAGCAGAAGTAGACCACTCGGCCTTCATGCCTGATCATGGCTGATCATTAACTTCTTGCTGAAGCTCGGGAGTGGGATGGATGATTATAACCCTGTGGAATGTAGGTTTCTGATACTCAGGACCTTGAGCAATGGACAATGTAGAGCAGGCTGGTGAACGGCTCATTCAGGAAGACAACAAAGAGGACAGGCAGTAAGAAGAAGGTAGCCAAAAGGTGGAGGGTGTGTTTGGAGCCAATCGCCTCACTCACTTCTCCTTGGTGTAGTTGATTTGTTGGTTGAGACTCTGTTTCTCACGGCGGTTTTGTTTCACCAGGTAGTTCTCCTTGATGATGGCTTCCCAGGCTAATAGCTCAGCCTCCTCTTTCTCATCCAGCTGTTTCTCTGTAGGAAGAAAGGTCGAGCTCCTGATCAGATATCATGGAGCTACATATTGGGTTAGTGGGAAACTGGGCAGTGGGTGTGCTGAGGAAGGACAGGGGATGACGGATGGATGGATTCAGGTTGGCGAAAGAGTAACAGGCTATTCATAATTTCATGGTAAAACCTGCAGGGGGAGAAACTATCTTCCACTTAAGAGTATTGGACCTGCGCAAAGCTATCTTTATGCTGACACAATGAAGTTGGGCCCTCAGTCATTGAATCATAGAGGCCTATAGCTTAGAAAAAGACCATTCTACACAGGTCAAAAACAGCCACCTAACCATTTTCCAGCACTTGGCCCATAGCCTTGTGTATCTTGGCATTGTACATTCAAGTACTGCTTAAATGTTAGGAGAATTTCTGCCTCGATTACCCTTACAAGCAATGAGTTTCAAACTCCCACCATGCTCTGGGTGAAAAAGGTTTCCTTCACATCTCCTTGAAACCTTCTGCCCCTTCCCTTGATTGCTATACCCCTTGGTCATTGATCTCTCCAACAAGGGGAGAAGTTTCTTCCTGTCTACCCTGCCTCTCATAATTTTATACATCTCAACGATACTCCTTCAATCTCCCAGTCTGTCCAATCTCTCTTCATAATTGAAACTCAGGCTACATCCTGAAAAATCTCCTCTGCATTCTCTCCAATATAACGCATCCCTCTGATAATTTAGATTCTAGAAGTGCAGACAATGCTCTAGCTGTGGTCGAACCAACATTTTAGAAGTTCCACCATCACTTCCTCGTTCTTAAACTTGACTACTAAAGGCACGTGGCATATACGGCACAGTGGCTCAGTGAAGGGAGTCCCTCACAGCGCCAAGGACTTGGGTTCAATTCCAGCCTCGGGCAACTGTCTGTGTGGAGTTTGCACATTCTCCCCGTGTCTGCGTGGGTTTCCTCTGGGTGCTCTGGTTTCCTCCCACATTCCAAAGATGTGCAGGTTAGGTGAATTGGCCGTGCTAAAATTGTCCATAGTGTTAGGTGAATCAGTCAGAGGGGAATGGATCAGGTGGGTTGCTCTTTGGAGGGTCAGTGTGGACTTGTTGGGCCAAAGGGCCTGTTTCCACACTGCAGGGAATCTAATCTAATACTCTTTTTTACACACTTGTGTGTATTAGTATACACATCATATACACAAAGCACATGCCATATGGGTTGGCATGACCCCTCATGGGTAACAGTGTCAACACTTAGTGAACGTCAATTCCATTTGCTAGTTGAGATAGCTGGCACATGTAATCTCACTGTAGGTTGCGACTGAAGGAACATGTCTTGTCCCCTTTGAGATCAATATGAATTGGGACTATTCGGAAAGAGGATTAACTGGTTTCCTGATTATGATCCCGTTATTTTTTCTTTTATTCATTCACGGTACTGCCGGTCGGCCAGCATTCATTGCCTGCTGCCTTTGAGAAGGTACTGATGAACTGTCCTCTCGAACTGCTGCAGCCCACATGCTGTAGGGTGATCAACTGTTAGGGAGGGAATTACAGGATTCTGAGCCAGTGGTACTGAAGGAATTGTCACCTCAGAATTGTCCATGAGACCTGAGGCTTGGACAGGGGGATGAAGATCTAAGAAGCAAAGGGTAAATCAGCATATAATTGTGGTGGTTTTCAGTTTCAAATTTTTTTTTTCTGTTTGGCAGTTTATGAGAGAAGAAACAAGCAGAATGGATTTTTTATTTATTTAGTAGCTTTCGAATCTTTGTGGTGAAGCAGCCACCTGGGAATAGAGCACAAACTGTGTTAATACAAAGGACAGAGAACTGAAGGTGGGAAGGTAAGAAGATTATGGATTGGGCAGGACCTATTGCTGCTATTTCACAGCCAACTTCAGCTGTTTAAAGGCTTTCAGCAAGACAGTCTTTGGGCATTCTGTACTACCTGGAAAGATATGGTTTGAGTGAGAAGGGGTTTGAACACGTGTGTCTTGTCAGCAGTAACTATGTCTGAGGTCTTTGGGTAGAGTGATTGCAACAAAAGGACTGAAATGTTCTAGCAATATGTGAAAAAGTCTACATTATGTGATTGCATTTGGTGCCAGTGAATGCTCACAACGACATACATCTTTGTTATATCAAGGTGAAATGTGTTTTTTACATTTGATGTTTTCTTTTACCTGTTAAGCATTGCTCAAACTGTGCTGGTTTAGATTAATCTGTTACAGTAAATGGCAATGGACACTGGGCTATACACAGATGGCACTGGGAAATAAGCAGAGGGTACTGGGAAATGGGCAATAGGTAATGGCTGCTGGAATGACACAGCAAGCAGACAGCACCAAGCCAGACTCTTAGGCAAAGGCTGATTGGAATATTTCTGATGTGGAGACGCCGGTGTTGGACTGGGGTGGACAAAGTTAAAAATCACACAACACCAGGTTATAGCCCAACAGATTTATTTGAAAGCACTAGCTTTCGGGGTGTGGCTCCTCCATCGGTAGCTGTGACATTTCTGAATATTTCAGTGAATATTTCTAAAAGGGCACAGAGATCACTGGAAACAACAATGCTCCGCTAATGGAAAACCCGGAATCAGGAGATGCTGAGATTGGAGGTGGTTGGCAGTTGCACCGTGAGGGTGAATATTTATTACGCTATGAGTGAAGCACACTCCCTGAGAGGAAAGTGGAGGCACAGTCAGTTGAGGCATTCAAAACTGAATTGGCTAATTACCTGAAGGCAGTCAACCCCATTGCTGTGGGTCTGGAGTCACATGCAAACCAGACCAAGTAAGGTCAGAAATTTTCTTCCTTAAAGGCCATTAGTGAACCAGATGGGTTTGACATCCAGGGTTGTTTTGGGTGAGCATAAGTCCAGATAATTTAAAAAAAATTGAATTCAAATTTCATTAGCCTGGGTCTCTGTGACCTTAGCACATCTGCTGGGATGTGCCCTCTTAAAAGTAGCATTTTTTTTCAACCTGCATATTGAAGTGTGTGCTTGTCAGTGAGGTAATGAATAGAGAGAGGCACTTACTGAATTTCTTATGCTTCCATCTTGGTTTCCGCTGCGCTAAATGTTCAATTAAGAGGAAGATGTGACTGAATACGATGAAGGGAGGGGGTGCAGGTGGACGGCAGTAATACTCCTCGATTAGGGGATACCTTTGAAACTTCCAGATTATATCTGTATTGTCCTGGACCACTTGGAAAGTGTAGCTGAGGAAGGAAAGACCAGTGACCATGAAGTGAGTGATACACTTAACTATCTCACCATTTCTTAAAGCAGATATCTTTGCTTATGCAAGACCTCAGTACATCAGAATGCAGTTTACCACCTCAACTCTTCCCCCGAACTTCCTGTGCTCATTGAAGTTCATGGAATCATCCAGAAAATGGAATCCTTGTTGAACTTATTGAGTCTTGAAACATTTCATGTTCCTGTTCACCCACCCAATCCTGTAATATCTCTTCGCAAATCTGCCTACTGCCTGGATC
Source organism: Chiloscyllium plagiosum (assembly GCF_004010195.1). Classification (NCBI taxonomy): domain Eukaryota; kingdom Metazoa; phylum Chordata; class Chondrichthyes; order Orectolobiformes; family Hemiscylliidae; genus Chiloscyllium; species Chiloscyllium plagiosum. The sequence goes on along the minus strand of NC_057716.1, from coordinate 36,021,811 downwards.
CTTCAATAGACCAGCAGAAAAGCTAAACAATGTGGGGCTGGAGACCTGAAAGTTAAAAAAAAATGCAACATGCTGAAGATTCTCAGCAGTCTGGCAGAGTTGATGGAGAGAGTGTGCGTGAGAGAGAGAAGTTCCAACTAAATGGATTATTTAACATCCCACCCAGTCTAACTTCACCTGCTCTCTCACCATTGCCCTGGAATATTTCACACAGTCATTCCCCACTCTCTAGATTGTTCCCCAAGCCCTTTCATTTTACATCAGATTTTCACCAGGTTGTGAAATAGCAGAAGCACAAGCCTCAAGCCCTCATGCTTCCTTTCCTGTTTTGGTGAGGGCTTCACTTCCTGCGCAGTTTACAGACACATAAGGACATTTAAATGGTCAGTGTCTTCATTTCAAGCCCAATTTAGTTTTCTCTGCAGTCCTAAACCCAAAGTGCACGAAGTGGTCTAAGTTAGAGTAGGGCAGCTTGATTTTTAGTGAGCAAGGTCCCACTGCAAAGAGTCCGTGGACTCAAAATGTTAATTCTCTCGACACAAATGCTACTGGATTGGCTGAGTTTGTTCAGCAATTTCTGTATTGTTTCAGACTTTCAGCATCTGCAATATTAGTCCCATAGCCAAGTCGGCATGGCTCCTGAGTAAGCCTCAGTCTCTCTCACTCACAATCCCAGTTCACATCCTTCCCAGTCTAATCCCACTCTCCCGCTCACAACCTGTCCTACTTCACATCGGACTCAGTCAAATACTCTAATGCGCAGTCTAAAACATGGCTCAGTGACTAGCACTTCTGCCTCACGGTGCCAAGGATCTGGGTTTGATTCCAGCCCTAGGTGACTGTCTGTGTGGAGTTTGCGCATTTTCTTTGTATCTGCATGAGTTTCTGCTGGTGCTCTAGTTTCCTTCCAAAGTCCAAAGATGTGCAGGTTAGGTGGACTTGCCATGCTAAATTGTCTGTAGCGACTAGGGATATGCAGGCTAGCAGGATCAGCCATGGCAAATACAGGATAGGGTCTGGTTGGATGCTGTTTGAAGGGTCAGTGCAGACTCAATGGGATGAATAGCCCCTTACTGCATTCACAAGATTCTATGATTCTAATCCCATAGTTCACTTCACTTCATTTTCTCCGTTATCTTATCGTTCTCCAAGTACTATAACTCAGCATTGACTTCCTGTTAGACCTTGCCTAGTCTAATGTCCCTAATTTAAACTCAAACCCATCCAGGACAATCTTTGATTTCAGTGCTTTTTGACTACTCCCTCCTTCAACTCACTGGTATTAGCCCACTCCTAGCTGCAGATTCAAATCTTCAATTGGTCCTTGTCTTTTTCCATAAAACATCGAAATTGAACTATTTTTTTAAAAAATTTCTTTGACGAGATGTGGGCATGGCTGGCCAATCCAACATTTATTGTCCATCTCTAATTAAACTGAGTGGCTTGCTCAGATTGCCGAGGTCATTTAAGAGTATAGAGTGGTGTACAGGCCAGATTATGTAGGATTTCTTTCTGTGAAGCGTATTAATGAAGCCGATGGGTGTTTTCTTTTCCAACAATCGATTGGTTTCGTCGTCAGAATGACTGAGACTAGTAATTAATATATTCTTGGAAAATTGTTTTCACTTACTTGAACATCGCAATCAAAAGATTGAGCAGGAGAATGTTGCTGAACAGCAGGTACAGACAGAGCAGGATGGTGGTTAACCACTCTGGGAAGGTGGGAATGTTCTCGCTGTCATGCTCAGGACACATGGGTTTGTAGGGGTCACTGCCATTCACCGTGCACTGACTCAGATCAAAGCCTGAATCTTCAAGGGCAAGAGAAGATATTCATTAGTTGATCATTTGAACTGAGGCATGCGCAAACAAATGAGCGGAGTAACATCTGAAGCAACCATTTTGGTATATAATCTTAGGCTCTGGGTATTGGCCATCCTGAGATGGTGTGGCTGGGACTTATTCATTGCAGCATCTCCATAATACAGTTGAGTGGCTTTCTGTGGACCATGGTTGGGACGCATGAGTATTATCATGTCAGATCCAAGGGCTGCCCTGCCCAGTATAATGATCAGAATCCATACCATCACTGCCATCTCTGACACATTGATAGACTCACTGCCACCAATCCTTCTGGCTGGTACTAATCTGTGGTACTGATTCTGAGTGGGGAAGGATGTCTTCAGTTGAATTATACAATCGTTACTCTGTTGAAGGAGATCATTCAACTCATTGTGCCTGCACTAGCTTCTGTCATTTAGGCTTAGCACCAATCTCCTGTCTTTTTCCCATCCCCTGCACATTGTATCTATTTAAATTACATTATCATCCAAGGCACCTTCTGAACACTTCAATAGAACATGCCTCCATTACATTTCCAGGCAATGCATTCCAGACCGTAACTAGTCTTTTTCTTGCCTTGCATTCACTTCTCTTGGAAAAATGCTTTAAATCCATGCACCCATGCTGTCAGTACTTTTACCTGTTTTGCCTATCCACTCTGTCCAGTCTCTTACGATTTCAGGATCAGTTCCTCTCCAAGAACAGTCCCACACACTTGCACACACATTACATGGGTGCTGGGGAAAAATAAGCACTACCGCAGTCAGGTGGTAGTGTGGGAGAAAATGAAGAAAAAGAAAACATGAGTGTCAGAGGTTCCATTCATTTCGAGAGCTGCCTCTGAGGGAGTTGGATCAGTGTGTGAAGGACTCACCAACAAAGAAAAAACAGGAGTGTGAGAGGTTCTGTTTACTCTGGGAGCTGGCTCTGAGGGAGCTGGAGCAGTGTCAAGGACTCACCACATGTAAATAAAGGGTGACTTGGTGACATCATGCTGGCCTCTGTGGAGTTATTTCATTTTTCATCATCTAATCTCTCATCTATTCTGATAAATGAAAGGTCTCATCACTGGAACCATTCTTGTGAATTTCCTTAGTTACTAGGGTTATCCCTACTCGCAAAAAAGAAAAAAAAACAGAAAAAAAAAAAAAACTAGTAACTATAGGCCGGTGAGTCTCACTTCTGTTGTGGGCAAAGTCTTAGAGAGAATTGTAAGGGATAGGATTTATGCACATCTGGATAGGAATAATGTGATCAAGGATAGTCAGCATGGTTTTGTGAAGGGCAGGTCGTGCCTCACAAACCTTATTGAATTCTTTGAAAAGGTGACAAAGGAGGTTGATGAGGGGAAAGCAGTAGATGTGGTATATATGGATTTTAGTAAGGCGTTTGACAAGGTTCCCCATGGTAGGCTACTGCAGAAAATACGGAG
>NC_057716.1:36001194-36018523 GCF_004010195.1 Chiloscyllium plagiosum | reverse complement strand
GATATAGATAAGCTGCAGAGCTGGGCAGAAAGGTGGCAAATGGAGTTCAATGTAGGTAAGTGTGAGGTGATTCACTTTGGGAAGAATAACAAAAAGATGGGGTACTGGGTTAATGGTCGGATACTTGGTAGTGTGGATGTGCAGAGGGATCTTGGTGTCTATGTACACAGATCTCTGAAAGTTGCCACCCAGGTAAATAGTGCGGTGAGGAAGGCATATGGCGTACTGGCTTTTATTGGTAGAGGAATTGAGTTCCGGAGTCCTGAGGTCATGATGCAGTTGTATAAGACTCTGGTGCGGCCGCATCTGGAATATTGTGTGCAGTTTTGGTCGCCATACTATAGGAAGGATGTGGAGGCACTGGAACGGGTGCAGAGGAGGTTTACCAGGATGTTGCCTGGTATGGAAGGAAGATCGTATGAGGAAAGACTGAGGCACTTGGGGCTGTTTTCATTAGAGAAAAGAAGGTTTAGGGGTGACTTGATTGAGGTGTACAAGATGATTAGGGGGTTAGATAGGGTTGACAGTGTGAACCTTTTCCCGCGTATGGAGTCGGGTATTACAAGGGGGCATAGCTTTAAATTAAGGGGGGGTAGATATAGGACTGAAGTTAGGGGTAGGTTCTTCACTCAGCGAGTCGTAAGTTCATGGAATGCCCTGCCAGCAGCAGTGGTGGACTCTCCCTCTTTATGGGCATTTAAGCGGGCATTGGATAGGTATATGGAGGATAGTGGGTTAGTATAGGTTAGGTGGGCTTGGATCGGCGCAACATCGAGGGCCAAAGGGCCTGTACTGCGCTGTATTCTTCTATGTTCTATGTTCCTCTGGACTCTTTCCAGTGACTTCACACTCCTCCTATGATGTGGCATCAGAACTGTACAGAATACTCCAGCTGAGGTCTAACCATTACTTTACATAAATTCATCATAATCTCCCAGCTCGTGTAATCTATTGGGAACTCCATTACAAACATTCCTGCAGGTGGAAAAAATGCATCAACTATTAACTGTTTCCTATCCAGGAGATACTCTCAATCTTGATAAATGTTTAAGTCTTATTACACTTTATTCAACAGCTCAGACATCCGAGGTACATGATTTCTCTTGAGAGACTTGAGGCTTAATTTAAGAGTAAGCTTCCTTTAAAGATCTGTTCCTAGAGGTTACTACACACCTCTGGAATAGGTGGGACTTGAACTCAGGCTGGGCTACTATCAAGAGTATTGCTAGTGTTATTGGCCGAGTGCTGGAGCAACACAAACTGAACACAGGACACACTGGTTAGATTCTCTAAGACCAGTCTTACATATTCTGATGAGTATGGTTTATCCCAGGGTCTTAATGTAGTCTTTTATGTACTGACTGCCTTATAAGAGATTTAAAAGGATCATACAAATTGTTGTGGAAGTGGAATAGCATAGAGGCCAGAAAATTTCCTTCTGACAACTTCACACTCTACTGGTCTTCACTCCTCATTGCCTGGTTAAAACAAACTGTTTACACATCCTCAAAGTCCTATGTTCTTTGTATTATCAATTTAGTTTCATAATCACTGCATCATTACATCCTAGAACAGAACCTGCTCTCCCAAGTGGACAAACTGTAAATGGGTAGATATCACAACAGGCACAAGACATTTTCCAGTGCATCAGTGAAAAAAGGTCTATTAGATACGGGATGGTTTATGACAGTGGAAATTAAGGCCAGATGTTTCATTACTCTTTGCGGTCCTGTGAAGGCTGTAGAAGGGTACCATGGTTTTCAGTGGCGATGACGCCACAAGTAGTTACCTGAGAGATCTTTCTGTGCTCAAAATAGCTGTCCTATTAAAACCTGTACGGATTTAAACAGTAAACTTATTGCATTGTGGTATCGAAGAGTAGATGAATTGTAAACAACAACAACAAAATTCCATTATTTAGAGGTTTTAGAAGAGAAACTAATATTCTGCATGCAAAAGAAGTTCACAGAACTTTAACATAAACTATATTGATCTGTTAAATTTTACTTTCACTGTGTGCAATGCAGTTATGCTATTGATAGAATAAAGTTCAACAGAAAACACGGCCCTGTTTACACAGAGAAATAAAGGTTCACAATTGGAGGCTTACAAAACGGCTGGTTTTGCAGTCTCATGCAGGCTGGGTGTAAGAAGCTTGAGTGGTGGGCCATTGAATCACAGTTATGCAGTTTTATGTCAGTTTCAAATAAATGATAATCCAGAAATGGGCTAGAGTCATTGTCCAAAAGCTAGATGCTAATGTATTTGTTCCACTAAATTACTTTAAGATTCCTCATCTCTTGATCATGCATTTGCTGAAGTTGAAACAGTTGGAAGCATAACTGTCAAGTTTTGGGTGGTCTGCTAGGACTTGAAGAGTTTATCCCAATTATAAATAACACAGAATGTAGTTGAAATACCATTTTGTTTTTTTTTAATAGTTAAATTCTGAGCTATTCCCTGCACTATAACAGTGGACACTCTCTGAAGAGCCATCTGCTGTAAAGCACCTTTGGCAGGCTTTTGCTCAAGTCTGATGATTTAGGTCATCCGAAAGGACGGTAAACTTACAACTGACATCAGTCGGGATTTCGCCAAATATCATTCGGTACGGCTGGTACACCACCCCCTGGAATATCCAGTTCAACCGCTGTTCATTGTGGATGAGAATACCCTGTTTGGCCACACCGTATGCCACGACTGCCAGTAGCAGTAGAAACAGAAAGAAGAAGATATCCTTCATCTGGAGCAGAGAAAAAGACAGTCATGGGTTCTTTGGGGAAGGTGACATTACGCAGTGCACTGAGGCATTAAACAACCTCTGAAATGGCTGAGAAGATTGTTAGCTGACAGTTTGGGTTAACTCGCATCCTTCATCTTGGTGAAGGAGCCAGATTTCCTGTGAGGAACAGCTGACCAGAGGCACTGTAAATGGGTGACACGTTTGTGGAGACAGAATCTGCAGGAAAGAGCACCATAAGGCAAGCAGACAAATCTGGTTTTCCTTTTGTGGTGACTATGATGAGGTCAGCCAGGTGGACCTCCTAGACTAAGACTTCCCTGATTGGACCAGATTAGCAGCCCCAATCAGGGAGCCCTGGTCATAAACAGGTCCATGCAGCGGGCCATGGAGGGGGTTATTAGGGCTGATTGCCTGCCCTCTGCCGCAGTTATGTTAGAGCCCGGGTATCTCTGGAGAAGGAGCACGCGGTGTCCACCGACACCCTTGGGCTGTTAGGGAGAGGTGGGCACTGCAGGGAATGGAGTGTATTATTTCCCCCTCCAATTCTATTTTGATTTAACCCCTGCCCTCCCCTTCACTGTTTGATCGCGCAGCATTGCCCTTTGATGTGAAGGGCACTGCTTGTTACAGGCCACTTGAGTGTTTCCTTTCTTCCTGGTTGTGGAAATTGAATAAAATTTTGTACACCTGTTGTCTTTCACTGTGTCTCACACCTGCACACACACATGAAATGGATGCTGGGGAAAAATAAGCGCTGGATTAGTGGTGCTGGAAGAGCACAGCAGTTCAGGCAGCATCCGAGGAGCAGTAAAATCGACGTTTTGGGCAAAAGCCCTTCATCAGGAATACAGGCAGAGAGCCTGAAGGGTGGAGAGATAAGTGAGAGGAGGGTGGGGGTGGGGAGAAAACTTTTATCTAAAAATAAGCACTACCGCAGTTAGGCGGTAGTTTTAGGGAAAAGTGAAAAAAAAGAAAAAAGATTTTAAAAAATAAACAGGAGTGTCTGCTCCTGGGCCTGGCCAAACTGGCCATAAACAGGTCCAGGCAGCGAACCGTGGAGGGGATCATTAGAGCCGATTGCCTGCCCCTCTGCCGCGGTTATTTCAGAGCCCCGGTGTTCCTGGAGAAGGAGCATGTGGTGTCCACCAACACTCTTGAGATTTTCAGGGAAAGGTGGGCACCGCAGGGAATGGAGTGTTTTATTTTCCTCTCCAGCTCTTTCTTGAATTAATCCCTGCCCTCCCCTTCACTGTTTGATCACGCAGCATTGCCCTTTGTTGAGAAGGGTACTGCTTGTCACTGGCCACTCGGGTGTTTCTTTTCCTTCCTGTTGTTTTTTACTGTGTCTGACACGTGCACACACACAGCATGAGTACCGGGGAGAAATAAGCACTACAGCTGTTGGGTGGTACTGTGGGGGAAAATGAAGGAAAAAATAGTGTCAGAGGTTCCATTCATTTCAAGAGCTGCTTCTGAGGGATCAGTTGTGAAGGAGTCTCCAACGACTCACCACATGTAAATAAAGGGTGACTTGGTGACAGCATACTGGCCTCTGTGGAGTTATTTCATTTTTTATCATCTCCTCTTTCTTCAACACAAGCATGAATGCCATATCCAAGAAGCTGCCCTTTCACCATATGGGTTAGGCAGAGCACTCCACACCTTCACTGGAAGAAAATGAGTGGAGCCCACATGTATCTTGCTGTGAAAAGGGCACCAGTTATAACCCTGCTGCACCTCTATTGTTCTGAAGGAGTCAGTTCCTTCTCAGAGACAGTTATGGTGGCAGTACTGTCAGCTTGAACCTTCACCGATGATGACATAGTGGCAATGCAGGACACATAATCCAACAGTCAGAGGAGGAGCCCGAGGGACAGTGAGCCCCACAATTTAAATACACAATTTACACCATGCAGCAAATGCAAAATATTAATGGGACTTCCTACATCATATTGGTCTACGCATTTCAGATCGGAATTCTCTCATTACCCCCCCTTTCCTTCCCTTCTCTCATTCCTCTGTTCTGCTTGCCACTTTTTCTCTTTCCTTGTGTCTGCCATGAACTTCATTTCTTTGGTCTATAAATCTATCTCTTTTGCAGTTTTCTTTCAATTTCCTCATGCCCCCACCCCCGCACCTCCCCCCTTTATCTTTGTCCTTCTCATTCTTTCCTGCCATCATTCTGTATTCCCCTCCGCTTTCTTTCTGTCACTCTCTCACCTCCTTTCTGTCATCCTTTATCAGCTGCTCCATCAATGACCCTCCCTCCATCCTAAGGTCAGAAGTGGGACATTTGCTGATGACTGCATAACGTTCAGCACCATTTGCAACTCCTCAGATACTGGAGTAGTCTCTGTCCAAATGCAACAAGACCTGGATAATATCAAGGCTTAGGCTGTGTAAATACCATACCTTTTTATCTTTGTGTTTTTTCAAAATTATGGACTGAAATGAGAAAGAACTATTTTCAAAACAGTGTTGTGAAGGATTGCTGCAAGACACTGGACCCTTATGGCAAGCAATGTTTAAACAGCTATTTGATCAAGCAGCAATTGAAGCTAACCAGTACTTATGGCTTCTGTACTCAAATTGAGCTCATGTTGGCAAAAAGAAGTCAATTGGTCTTGAGACAAGTGATCAATTATTGATGACAGAGCCTTCTGCCAGTTAACAACCGTGTGATGGGTTCTCAGGTAACTGAAGATTTTTGGTGAGGAACAAAATGCAGAGAGAAATGATCAGATCTCCACAAGCTCAGGAGTAGTCGCTCTGTTCCCTGCAGTCAAACACCATTTTCAACCCGAAGAAAATCCATTATCTTTACTTCATCTGTATTGACAAATCAGAGACCTTTAATAACTGACCCAGCCACCCGTGCCTCTTGTAAACCAATGGAAGTATTCAGAGAAAGCCAATTGAAAAACAATGTTCTGATCAGCGTAAGAATCATACAGCAACCTGTGAGTAGGAACTACTGTACTGCTTTTCCAATTTTCCCCTGTGCATAACCTATTTTGCCCTGTCTGTTTATTCATCTCCGTGCACGTTTGTGTGTATAGGGTGAGGAAGGTTTGTGTAATGAAGAGTTTATAAAAGGATAAGGTCATTAACTTGTAGCTTACTTGGTTATAGTATATGTTTGTTTACCATAGCAATATGCACACACGCTCGCGTGCACATGCAAAAGTACACACATAAATTGCTCACATATATGTATGCAGAAATACACAAAGTTTCCATATATGCAGACTCACAAAGGCATATGCTCAGATACATGGTCCACCAACAACTTACCATCATTTGCACCATGATGATTTTTGGCCCAAGCGTTTTGCTAACAGTAAAGATATGCATCACTCTGAGACAGTAAATGATGAAATCCAGGGCCAAAATAATCTTTCCCAAGTATAAAGTTGAAGGGAAAAACCTAAAAGAATGAATAGTTTGAATAGTTTAGATTTTACCCATAAATCACCTTACACAGTGAGAGATTCACAATGACATTCACCCCTATCCCACCATGACCTCTTACCACCAAATTACCTCAGGGCAGTGGACTCCAAGTTCACCTCTCTCCCTGCCATCACACATGCACCAACTGCAATGAAATGGACAGTCTACCTTGAGTGGAATTCAGTGGAAGCTGATCTCCCTCCTTGGTTCTCCCAGGCAGTTTGCCTTGTCAATCTCCCTAACATCAGGAACTTAGGAGGTAACCACTGAGTATAGGAGTTGGGAGGTCATGTGTATCTGGACATTGGTTCGGCCACTTTTGGAACACTGCCTGCAATTCGGGTCTCCCTGTTTAGAAAGGACATTGTCAAATGTGGAAGGGGTCAGAAAAGATTCACAAGGATGTTGCCAGGGTTAGAGCATTGAGCTACAGGGAGAGGCAGAATAGGCTGGAGCTATTTTCTCTGAAGCCCACGCCTTTCCCATTCTCCCCAATGCCCCCACTCCAATTCCCTCCTCACTCCCATTCCTATTCTCTTCTCCCTCCTCTTTCATTCTGTCCTCCCTCCCCACTCCCATTCTCTCCTCACCTCCCCACTCCCATTCTCTCCTCACTTCCCCCACTCCTGCTCTCTCTTCATCGAACCCCACGCAGCCCCCCCCCCATCCCCGACTCCCATAACGTCACCCCTCAGCCTCCATTGCTCCAATATTTGTAAAATCATGAGGGACATGGATAGGGTGAATAGCCAAGATCTTTATTCCGAGGGGAGTCTAAAATGAGAGGGCATAGGCTACAGCTGAGAGGAGAACGATTTAAAATGACCTAAGGGGCAACTTTTTCATGTAGCGGGTGGAGCATGTATGCAGCTAGCTGCCAGAATAAGTTCTAAAGGCTGGTACAATTACAACATTTAAAAGGCATCTGGATTGGTATATGAATAAGAAGTGTTTAGAGGGATATGGGCCAAGTGCTTGTAAACTGGACTAGATTAATTTAGGATATCTGGTTGGCATGGATGGGTTGGACCAAAGGGTCTGTTTTTGTGCTGTACAACTCTATGACTGCATGATGTACAAATACAAAATACTGAAAGGCAGGACAGATTACATTTGAGAAGGGAGATGTTGGGAACTGTAAGAAGGTAATCGAAAAGGAGATAGTGTTGGTGCTTTGAAGGCATTAAGGGAGACAAATCCCTAGGGATTTGCCAGGGTTAGAGTGTTGAGCTACAGGGAGAGGCAGATCCCTGATGGGATCTAATCCAGAATGTTGAAGGAGTCACATGAGTAAATTGCTGGAGCTTTGTATTAAATCTTTGTTTTTTTTTAATCACAGGAGCAGTCCCAGAGAACTGCAGAATAACCACTATTGATCCTTTGTATAAGAAGGGCAACAGGGATAATCTGGGAAATTACAGGCCGATGAGCCTTACTTCAATAGTAGGAACATTACTGGAGAAAATTCTTTGGGACAGAATTCACCCATATTTAGAAAAACATGGACTTATTAGCAAAAGGCAAACAAACTTAATTGCATTTTTTTGAGGAAGTGAAAAGGTGATTGATGAGGGCAGGGCAGTGGATGATGTTTACATGGACTTCAGCAAGGCCTTTGACAAGGTTTGCTTTGGCAGGCTGATGCAGAAGGTGAAGTCACATGGATTCTACAGTGAATTGATAAGATACATATAGAATTGGCCTGGTTATAGATGACAGAGAGTAGAGATGGGAGGATGTTTTTCTGGCTGGAGATCTGTGCCCAGTGGTGTTCCACAGGGCTCAGTGCTGGGATCCCTGCTGTTTGTAATATATGCAAATAAGCTGGTGGAGAACAGAAACACAAACATTGGGGCAATTGCGGATAGGGAGGAGAATTGCCAGACAATACAGCAGGAAATAGGTTGAAAACCCGGGCAGAGAAATGGCAGGTGGAATTTAACCCAGACAAATGTGAGGTGATGCATTTCAGAAGGTATAGTGCAGAAGGTACAGTAAATGGCAGAACCCTTTGTAACATCAATATACATAGGGATCTAGGTATACAGGTCCACAGTACCCTGAACGTGGGCAACACAAGTGGTCAAGAAGGCATTGCATTGAGCTTGCCTGCCTTCAACAGTCAGGCCATAGAGTATAAAATTGGTAAGCCGTGGCGCAGATGCATAGAACTTTGGTTACATCACATTTGGAATTTTGCAGACAGTCTGGTCACCCACCAGCAGAAGGATGTGAACACTTTGGAGAGAATACCTGAAAGGTTTACCAGAATGTTGCCTGGTTTCAAGGGTGTTGGACAATCTTGATTTGCTTTGACTTGAATGTCGAAGGCTGAGGGGCAACCTGATAGAAGTTTATACATTTATGACAGGCATGGATAGAATAGATAGTTGGAGTATTTTTCCCAGGGTAGAAATGTTGATTAGGCGGGAACATCGATTTTTAAGATAAAAGGAGGAAAGTTTGAAGGAGATGTGAGAGAAAAGTTTTTTTACACAGAAGGTGATAAGTGCCTGAAATGCACTGCGAGAGGAGATGGCAGAAGCAGATACAATAGCAACATTTAAGAGGTGTCTTGATAGATACATGAATGGGCAGGGAATAGAGGGATATAGACTGCTTAGAGGCAAGAGGTTTTCAGGTCAGCCATTATATGTCAGCACAGTCTTGGGCCAATGGATGTGTTTCTGTGCTGTACTGTTCTTCGTCCTTTCTTGTTGTTTGCAAGTTACGATCTGCACAGCCGACTCTGAGTGAGAAAGTGCGTTCTGTGCAAGTGCGGGTTGTGGTAGAGTGTGCATGCGTTCAGGTGAACGTGACAGTGTGCCTACATGTATGGATGAAAGTGCATGTACAAATGAATTTGTGCATGTGCAGATGCATGCTATCTGTAAGTGTGTAAATGAGTATGTATGTGCATGTAATGTTGTGTTAAAGTTAATGAATACATAAATTGTGTGCGTCTGTGTGTAAACTCGCGTAGAACACAGAACATAGAACAATACAGCACAGAACAGGCCCTTCGGCCAACGATGTTGTGCCGAACTTGCGTAGAAGTGTATAAGTGACTGTGTGCATGTGTGTTCAGTGCCTACGTGTGTGTGAGACAGAGTGAGTGTGTTGTGTGAGTCTAAGTGAGTGTGTCAGTGTGTAAGTGTGTATGTGTGCACATGTACACAAGCATGGAAATGAGTGAGTGTTTTCCTGAGTATATTTATGTTTAGGTGCGTGAGCATGTAATCGAGTAACTGTGAGTGTATGAATGTGTGTAAGTGAGTGTAAGCTTGTGCAGATGTGTAATGATTGGAACGGGGTTAGCCAGGGATCTCATAGAATATAGATCCAATAACTGGCTGACAGAAATAAACAGGAATGCTCAGCGTTCATTGAATCATAGAATCTCTTTGATGTGGAAGCAGGCCATTTGACCCATTGAATCAACACCACCCCGCTGAAGTGCATCACACCCGGACCCATTCCCCAGCACCAACTGCATTCAAACAGGCACCATAACTGGCTTTGTCATTAGAAAATGCAGCAAGTGGAGCTTATGCGTTACAGGGTATACTGACTGAAGTGGACACCGTCACCAGGCTGGGGAACACCATTTAAGTGAAGGCGATTGCATAGTCTCACTCAGGACATGTCTTGAACGGAGGGACACAAGATCAGCCCACAGCAAAACCCCAAACCAAGTCTCGAGCAAATTGTTAAAATTTTCTCAAGAATCGGGGCTGGTAGTTACTGTTGGAACATCAACTTGAGACAGTAAAAAAGTTCCAATAAGTCTGAATTGAGTGAGAAAACTCATCGGCCGGTATCCAGGAGGGTGCACACCCTGGAACGTCCACCTGATCTGGAACAGTTACATTTCTTAGTAACATCCAAACCAGAACCAACCAACTGTCTGGTTAAATGGTCACCCAGTGCTAATAGAGGTTGATACCAGTGATTGCAGAAGCAGTCTTTACCAAAATTCGCTCTGGCCTCTAACAGGCACATTTGCATAAGAGCTCAGCCAGGCTGAGAGACTGTACCAGAGAACCCTTACAGATTAAGGGAGATGGTTCCAGTCTCCTCAGCGAAGTAGCTGGTTCAGTTCGTACTGATTGCAGTAAAAGGCTCTGGCCTAAGCCTGATGGTTTCAACTTGATCGGTTCAACACTTTTTTGATTAGGAAATGACAAACTCATGAAGTCTTAAGTAAATACCCGGAGGTTTCTCAGGAAGTTCTAGGGCGAAGGCCACATTACATTTTGAACAAGAAGCAATTCCACGGCACTGCAAGGCCCGCCCATTGCCTTACATGCAAAAGTAGAGGGAGAAATCAGGAGGCGGGAAAGTGAAGGGATCGTTGTATCAGTACGGTTTGCGGAATGGGCAGCATCTGTCTTACCCACTGTGAAACCTGATGGGCTGACACGCCTTTGTTGAGATTTCAAACACACAGTGAACCGTTTTGCCCAACTAAATACCCAATCCCTCACATAGAGGACTTACATGCAAAACTGAGTGGGGGTGGGGGGCTGGCGGGATGGTCCTTCAGGAAGCTGGAAATGAGCCATGTGTACCTGCAATTGCTATTAGATGAGAATTCTCAGAAGTACGTTGCAATTATTTCCCATAAGGCTTTAGACATATGGGACTGCCTTTTGGCGAATCATCATCATTTTCCAGTGGACAATGGAAAACATTTACCAAGGTCTATCTCAGGTCGCCATTTATCTGGATGACGTGCTCACAACTGGGCAGCAATCAAGAACATTTGGAGATTTTGGACATTGTGCTTAAATGTTTCTCCATGGGTATATGTCTTAGGAGAGAAAATATGTACTCCAGGCACCCCAAGTCATCTACTTGGGTTACAAAGTTGGCAATACCAGGTTATACCCATTGGAAGATAAAGTGAGGGTAATCAAAGATGCCCTGGCTCCCATCTCTGCACTGGAGTTTTGCTCTTTTCTTGGGTTGGTGAATTATTATGGAAAATGTATCCATAACCTGCCCTACACCCTGGAACCCTTACACTTGCTATTGAGAAAGGGTCAGCCTTGGAAAGAGTTCTGTAGCAAAAATGTAGCCTTGAGGGAATGAAGAAGCAGCTATCGTCATCTAAGATGTTGGCACACTATGATTCCAACTGCACAAATTTGGCCTGTGGGAGGAAACCAGAGCACCCGGAGGAAACCCACGCAGACACGGGGAGAATGTGCAAACTCCACACAGACAGTTCACCCAAGGCTGGAATTGAACCCGGGTCCCTGGCACTATGAGGCAACAGTGCTAACCACTGAGTCACTGTGCCTTCCATCCATACAATTAAAATTAGAATATAGTCCAGGAGGCCAAGTGGGAAAATGCAGATACCTTAAGCAGCCTTTATTGGCAGTTCCACTATTGGTGATGCTGCCATTAGAAGAGTCTGGTCTGGTTTTAAATTTTCTGTTCACTGCTGACAATATCAGACTATGGAGACAAAAAAATCCTGTCCTGACAAAACTAAAACAGCCGGTGGTCCTGGGAGAAATCAAAAGGGCCATCACAACCAGAATTGAAACCTTCCTGGACTTGGTGAGAAGTAGAGGACAATATATTATCATGGGGAGCAAGATTGACTGTCCTGAGCAAAGGTCGCCATCATAGAATCATAGAATTGTACAGTAGGGAAACAGACCCTTCGGTCCAACCCATCCATGCCGACCAGATATCCCAACCCAATCTAGTCCCACCTGCCAGCATCTGGCCCATATCCCTCCAAACCCTTCCGATTAGCAAAACTCCACCAGGGTCACCTATGGATTTCCAAAATGAAAGTGTCAGCGAGAAGTTATGTCTGGTGGCCAGGATTGGATGCTGACATAATTTTGTGGCTAGGACAGTGCCAGGGTGCCAACAATGACATGAATGACCACCAGCAGCTCCCCCACATTTGTGGGAATGGCAGGGTAAACCCTGGACTCAGTTACACATCAACTATGCTGGTCCTTTTGTAGGCTGTATGTTTTTAGTCATTGTGGATGCCCATTCGAAGTGGTTGGACTTGCATAAAGCTTGCTAACACCTTTGGGGTGGCATGGTGGCTCAGTGGTTAGCACTGCTGCCTCACAGCACCAGGGACCCGGACTTGATTCCAACTCCAGGTGACTGTCTGTGTGGAGTTTGCACATTCTCCCTGTGTCTGTATGAGTTTCCTCTCACAGTATAAAAGATGTACCGGTCAGGTGAATTGGCCATGCTAAATTGCCCATAGTGTTAGGTGCATTAGTCAGGGGTAAATGTAGAGGAATGGCTCTGGGTGGGTTACTCTTTGGATGGTCGGTGTGGACTTGTTGGGCCAAAGGGCCTGTTTCCATACTGTAGGGAATCTAATCTAAGTGAATTCGTCAAATGCAAGGACAACAATTGAAATTTGTGAGTATATTTTACAATACATCGACTCCCAGAGGTTTTGGTCACAGACAACGGGAAATCATTTTTCAGCAGAGAATTCAATTATTTCCCAACGTTGATTAGCATTCTGAAAGTAAGGACAGCTCCAACCATTCTTTGTCCAAGAGTCTGGCAGAAAGAGCGGTCAAACCTTTGAAGGTGTAAAGAACAGTTTAAAGCTTCACTGTGGTGTAAAATTCCAAGCAGTGGAATGTGGTGAAACGGTTAAAAATTATGTCCCAATACATGTGTGAATCTAACCGGAATGGAGGTGTTGCTTAGTCCCGTGTGAATCTTCCTATCTGTATGTAACCAGAATGGAATGTGTTTTTTAGCCTTGCTCTGCTGTTCACATGAATGTTTATATCTGGAAGGGAGTATATCAGCTGGAAAAGTCTCCAGTTCGGTGAGTCTGCTCCGGGGTTACGTTTAACCGCCGAGCGTGGGTTGTTGGCAACCGCTCTACGAGAACTGACGGCTCCCAGTTTTTGTAACATGTAGAGTGAGTATAAGCCAGACCCGTTGTGCGACACTGCGGGGAATAAAATGCCCATATTCTAGCAGTCTCGCCTCTTGGTCGTTTGTTCTGTGTCAGACTACTCTCCTACGAACCTGACCTTGAGAATTTTTTAAAACATTCACTCATTCCAAACTGTCCCGGTTCCTGTTTGATTATAGGACCATCCCTCATGCAAATACAGGGGCAGCTCCAGTAAAGTTGCTTATAAGAGAAGACTCTGCAGCAGGAGGTGAAATGGCATCAGGAATGCCAATGTCGAACTCAAGATTCCTCTAAGTGAGAGAGATAGTTTACTGCAGGGGATGAAGTTTGGTGTCGAAACTGCAGGAATGGCCCTGCATGGGTAATGGACATTGTTGATGTGAGATACAAAGTTCAGGGAGGAGATGTGGTCCCGATCAAGCATGTAGACCATGTGAGAGATGCAACATTGCAAACGAAGCAGGCGCAAAACATACCCGACCCCTCAGAACATCTGGGAGAAAGTAAAGGCTGCAGATGGTGAAGTTCAGAGTTGAAAAGTGTGACGCTGGAAAAGCAACATCAAGTCAGTCAGCATCCAAGGAGCAGGAAAATCAACGTTTAGGGCATAAGCCCTTCATCAGGAATTCCTGATGCGCTTTTCTAGTGCCATACCTTTTGACCCTAGAACATCTGGCAAGGCTGTCCAAATGCGTGGGTTCCTCCCCTCCACCTGGTGTCAAAGAAACATCTGAGGACGAGATGGACACGGCCGATGTAACAGCCTCGACATCGTTGCTGCTCTGAAGATGATAAATTTCGGCTGCGGCTCTCCGGGAGCAAGAGATTGGCTGTAGGCAGCTCCATGCCACCACAATCTGAGGCAGAGTCAGAGGAACCGGACCGGGTATGAAAACATGCCAGGAGATGCTACAGGAAAAAGATCCAAGGATTTAGAGGGGGAGGAATATAATGATTGGAATGAGATCAACCAGGTGGATCCCATAGAATGTGAGTTCCCTGACTGGACAAGGTTAACATCCCCAATCAGGGAATCCTGGCTGACAGACATAAACAGGAGTATTGGGGTTCTGTTCACTCTAGAAACAGCACAGAGCAAGCTGGGTCAGGGTCTGGTACTCTGCATATGTAAAGGGGTAACTTGGCAACAGCGTACCTGCCTTTGTAGAGGTATTTCAGTGTGTGAGTATGTTTTCTGTGTGAAATTTGAATGTGAATGTGTGCGAGTGTGTAATCGAGCATGCGAAGCTAAGGAATCCTGTAACCATTGAAAATCCATGTCTTGGGCATACTAGGAAGAGTTAAAAAGTCTTAAACCAGCACAAACCTGCAAAAGAGCCCCACCACAAAAATCACGATGGCAGCCACGTCCATGCAATTCCAGGCGCTACTGATGTATAAGAGGGCCTTCCTCCGGAAGCCGAAACCACCCGGATCATACAACAGCTGCAATCAGACAAACCCGAGGGAACAAAGCACAGTGATATTGCACAGCCAAGGAACAGGAGAACATTCAGCCCCTCAAACCTCATCGCCTGCTACATTATATGATGACTGCTTTGATTTCTTCGCCTTCATAATCTTGTCGAGCAACAATCAATTTCAGTTTTCACAATTTCAATGGACTTCTCACCTTAGCTGTTTTGTTTGGAACAGACAGTTCCAAATGACAAATCGTATTTTTATAACCTGTCATTTAGCATATCAATTTTGTATATCTTTCTCCATAAGTACATTATACATTCATATATGTCAATGCATTTTTCCTGAACTCTGTATAGCTAGGACGTAACTTTCAGACCTGTGTTTAAGCATAAAGCCATTTGGTCTTTCGAGTTTGCTTGACCGTTCAATACAATCATGGCTGAGAGAGGGTGGGCGGGGGGGGGGGGGGGGGGTGGCGGACAGACCGAGCCTAGGGAAGATGTGGGCTGTGTCGCTCGGTCACTTGTTACTGGGTGGACAGCTGGCACTGCTGGTAGCTGCTGTGCTGCTGCAGTGCTTGGCGGCTGGCTCGTCATCTCAGAACTCGGCGGTCAACAGTTCGCAGCCGTGGCAGCTACAGTCACCGTCCAGGCGCCGCGGGGAGCTGGCTCTGGGGAACTACCTGGAAGACATGGAGCTCCTTGAGGACCGAGACCTGCTGTCCCCACTGGTGCTCTGCAGCCACTTGCCAGATGAGTTCGTTCGCTGTGATGACCCAGTGGACCTTTTTGGAAATGTGACTGCTTAACAAGAGCAAGGTTGTGGTTTGGCGGGCAGGCTTACAATGAAGTGGAGCACACACGGGTGCGTTGTACTGCATTAAAGGATATTGAATGTGCCGGGCCATGCCCTTTCCTCAGTGGAAATGTGCCATGTATCAAGCACACAGGATACTATTTTGTAACAACCTTGCTATATTCCTTGTTCCATTGTCATGCATTATGGTCCTGTTTCACAACCACCTGAAAAAGGAGCAGTGCTCTGAAAACTAGTGCGTCCAAGTAAAACTGTTGGACTCTAACCTGGTGTTGTGTGATATTTAACTTTGTAAAAACAATGACTGCAGGTGCTGGAAACCAGAGTTTAGATTAGAGTGGTGCTGGAAAAGCACAGCAGTTCAGGCAGCATCCTTTTTACCTGATATTAACTTTGTCCACCCCAGTCCAAAATCGACACCCCCACATCATATTGATATACATTGTGGACTGCTGGGGTCCAAACACAGATCATTGTGATACCAACTGGTCACAACCTGCCAACCGGAGAATGACCTATTTATTCTTCCGCTCTACTTTTTTTTAGTTTCCCTAAAGTGTGGAAACAGGCCCTTCGGTCCACTCTGACCCGCCGAAGAGTAACACGTCCAGACCCATTTCCCTCTGACAAATGCACCTAACACTATGGACAATTTGGCATGGCCAATTCACCTGACCTGCGCATCTTTGGACTGTGGGTGGAAACCGGAGCGCCTGGAGGAAACCCACGCAGACACGGGGAGAATGTGCAAACTCCACACAGTCACCCAAGGCTGGAATCGAACCTGGGACCCTGGTGCTGTGAGGCAGCAGTGCTAACTACTGTGCCATTGTGCCGCCCCAACTTTCTGCCTAATTAATCCTCAATCAATTGCCAGTACCTTACTCCCCAGTCAGTATCTCCAGGAACCAATGCAAAATGATTTGAAGGTTCAAAGTGTGAGAACTTTAGGGAGAATGCTAGTTGCTGCACCCCATGCTCCCTTGCCCACAAATGCCAGCGGATGAGACCTCACCTGTCTTATTTCTTCACACACCAAAGTAGACAGCCAGAAATAGAGAAGGTATTCCTTTCCTGAAGGTTGTTTCTGGAAGTCGATCAGCAGAACATAGGAAAACAGCCACAGGAACCCAAAATAGGCCAGGACATTCCAGTAAAAGACCACCACGGGTGCGGTGTAGAAAGTCTTTAGCTTCTGCCAGGGTGACAGTGGTTTCAAATCGGTGTCATCAGAACGAGGCAACAGGGCAGTCCTTCAAACATAGCAAGAAGAGAAAATGGAAGCTCAATAAACTGTGACGTGACACCACAGAACTGGAGCCTTACAGCCCATTGATCCTACAGCAGGGAATGGAAATCTTCCCTACACTGCCACCAACAACCAGGGCAGGGACAATGCGAGATTAGACACAGAATGAAACTCTCACATTCTCCCCATCAAATGCTCGCAAAGCAGGTACAGCATGGGGACAAATACAGAGCAAACTTCCCTCTATACTGCTCTCATCAACAATTCCAGAAGTGGTACTGCATGAGGTTAGATAAAATTTCCTCGACACTGTCCCCATCAAACAGTCCCAGGACAGGGACAACATAAGTTGATAAAGAATAAAGAGAGGAAGTGTGGTCTTTGCAAAAAGTTAGTGAGATAGAGATATTGGGAAAGATAGAGAGACATACTGAGAAAGAGACAGAGAAAAGGAGGGGGACAGGATGGAAGGGAAGGGAAGGAGAGAGAGAAAAACATCAGGGCACGGAGGAAGAAAAACAGAGGAACACCTAGATACTAGGCAGAGAGAGACAGAGAGTGAGAGCATGACAGAGAGACAAAGGATGAGAGAGAGTAAATGTGAGACAGAGCATGAGAGAAAAAAACAGACGGCAAGAGAGACACAGTGAGAAAGGGAAAGAGAGAGAAAGAAAAAGAGAAAGAGAGAGAAAGAGGAAGAGAGAGGGAAAGA
>NC_057716.1:35979052-35998653 GCF_004010195.1 Chiloscyllium plagiosum | reverse complement strand
TGAGTGAGACAGAAAGTGAGAGAGACAGAGAGAGAGAGAGTGAGAGTGAGACAGAGAGATTAAGGCAGAGAGATAGAGAGAACGACAGAGAGACAGAGGGAATGCGACAGAAATATACCTGGAGACCAAGGAGAACAGCAAAGATGAGAGAGTGACTGAGAGTTAGAGAGTGCAAGACAGCCAGAGAGAGACAGAGTATGATGGAGAGAGACAGACAGCATGAGGACAGAGACAGTGTGAGGAACAGAGCATGGGACAAATACAGAGAGAATGAGGGAGAGACAGAGAGAGTGAGAGAAAGAGAGAGAGAGGGCAAGTGAGAGAGTGAGAGAGAGAGAGAGAGCAAGTGTGAGACAGAGAGAGGGAGACAGTTCGAGAAAGTCAGGGAGAGTGAGAGTGAGACAGCGTGTAGGGAAACTCAGAGAATGAGAGAGTCACAGCGAGCATGAGGACGATAGAGACAGTGAGGAAGAGAGAATGAGGGAGATAGAGAGTGATTGAGAATCAGAGGATATGAGTGAACATCAAGACAGGAGCAGGAAAGCAAGGCAGACAGATATTCAGGAAGAGTCATGTAGAGTCACAGAGTTATTGCATTTTGCAAGAAGGGCAGTTATCCTATCAAGTTTTATTCCCTGTAAACTGATCTAGTAAGTCTCAAAACATTCTTCTTCACATTCACCCTGCATCTCTTGCCCACAGCATTAAATCTGTGGACTCAATCCTAGTACCATCTTTGTTCACACTATCAAAATTCTGTCCACCTCCATCTGATTTCCCATCAAATGGCTTTGCTTCAGGTAATATAGCCCCAGGTTCTCCAATCTAAATTTGTAGCTGAATTCCCTCATGCCTGGATCCGATCTGATAAATCTCCTCTTCACTCTCTTGAGGACACTCACATCCTCCTTGAAGTGGGAAGACCCGAAGCAGAAGATACACTTTACATGTGATCTCACCAGAACTTTGTAAAGGTTCAGCCAACTTGCCATTTTTGAATTGAACACCTACATTTGCGAAGACTAAGATCTCACATGTTTTGCTAACAACTTCCAATTCTACACAGAGGTTGTCAGCATCCTCTTCCGTAATAAAAGGAGAGAGTGAGGAAAGACAAATGCTGGTCAACACTGAGAGATCGCGGGGTAGTAGACAGAAGGAAATTGGGAAAGAATTAGAAAATGGGATTGGAGAGAAAGAGACAGAAAGCTAAAGGTTGAAGGAAATTAGTTGAGGAAAGAGAATCGATACTAGGACAGAGTGAGAGAAACAAGTTTTTTTTGGAAGGTTATTGAGGGGAAATGGGTTTCCCTGGCTGGACCAACATTTACAGTCCTTCCTTAATTACTCTTGTATTCTGTGACTGCTCTGTGATAGTGGGGAAGTTAGTGGTAAAAAGACAGCACAGAGACAGACAGATACTGGGGAAGAGTGAAACATAGCAGATGTGAGAATGTTGGAGGAAAGATGGGGGGTGTGGGGAAGCAATACCCAAAAGAAAAGATGTTATTTTCCAGCTGACCAAAGCTAGTGCGTTGTGGTGTTTGTCACCTCTCTCAGCATGTGGTACTGGGTAAGGGTTGTTCTCTGTCACTCATCTGCCTGTATCTTGGGCCTAACTCAACATTTGTGGTTGACAATACTGCGGAGTATTTACAGAAGACATAGTTCTGGAATAACAGGAAGGTTTATTACAGGAAAAGCAACAAATATACAACTACATTTGGTCACGCATAGTGACTGGCACCCTAGGGAGTTGGTACAATACTGTTGATTCTGAGACTTGGGTCCTGAATCTAAAAAGAGGGAACTATGGTGCAGATATGAGGTGTGGAGATAGCTATAATAGATTGGGACACATTACTTAGAGGGATAATGGTGCAAAAGCAGATGGGTGAGCTGCAACAATTGCTCATTCTTGCTTGGGTAAAAGTAAAATGGGATAGGTGGCCAAATCATGTCAGAACATAGAACATAGAACAGTACAGCACAGTACAGGCCCTTCAACCCTTGATTTTGTGCCAGCCTTTTATCCTACCCTAACGACAGGCTAACATGCATCCCCTTCATTGTACTAATTTCCATGTGCCTATCCAAGAGTCCTTAAATGTCTCTAATGTATCTGAGTCTATTATTACTGCTGGCAGTGCATTCCAGACACCCACCACTCTCTGCGTAAAGAACCTACTTCTGACAACTCCCCTAAACCTTTCTCCAATCACCTTAAAATTATGCCCCCTCTTGATAGCCATTTCTGCCCTGGGAAAAAGTCTCTAGCTCTCCACTCTATTTATGCCTCTCAACATCTTGTACCCCTCTGTCAAATCACCTCTCATCCTTCTTTGTTCCAATGAGAAAAGCCCTAGCTCCCTCTACCTTTCTTCACAAGACATACCCTCCAGTCCAAGTCAGCATCCTGGAAAATCTCCTCTGCACCCTCTCTCAAGCTTCCACATCTCTCCTAGTTTATAAGGGAAATTAGAGGGAAAATTAAATCCAAGGGAGAGGTAAACAAATTGGCCAGAAGAAAAAGCAACAGACCCGAGGAGTGGTAACAGTTTAGAGTTCAGCAACGGAGGCCAATGGGATTGATTAAGAGAGGGAACATAGAATACAAGAGTAAGTTTGTGGGGAATATAAGAAAAGACTGTAAAAATTTCAATAGATATGTTTGATCAGTGAAAACAAATGTAGGTCTTCTATAGTCAGCAATAGAGGAATTTACGTTGGGGAACAAGGAAATGCTGACTGACTAAATACATAATTTGGTTCTGTGTTCACAAGTGAGGGCATAAATAATAAAAACAGAACTTGCTGGAAAAGCTCAGCAGATCTGGCAGCATCCGTGAAGAGAAATCAGAGTTAATGTTCCAGGTCCAGTGACCCTTCCTCAGAACAGGTAGTAGCTGGGAAAATATTAGTTTATATGCAGAAGATTGGCTGGGAGGAGGGGGTAAGGAGTAAACAATAGTTGGGGATATTTCCTCTTCCTCCAAAGAGTGAGGAAAACATTTGAACAGACAAAGGATTGGGACGCATCCTGGCTGGGAGGAGGAATAGCTATTAATGGGGATGATTAGAAGGTGATGTAGTTTAGATAAATGTGAGGTGCTGCATTTTGGAAAGGCAAATCAGAGCAGGATTTATAAATTTAATGGTAAGGTCCTGGGGAGTATTGCTGAACAAAGAGACCTTGGAGTGCAGGTTCATAGTTCCTTGAAAATAGAGTCGCAGGTAGATAGGATAGTGAAGAAGGTGTTTGGTATGCTTTCCTTTATTGGTCAGCGTATCGAGTACAGGAGTTGGGAGGTCATGTTGCAGCTGTACAGGACATAGGTTAGGCCATTTTTGGAATATTGTGTGCATCTCTGGTCTTCCTCCTATCAGAAGGATGTTGTGAAACTTGAAAGGGTTCAGAACAAATTTACAAGGATGTTGTCAGGGTTGGAGGATTTGAGCTATAAGGAGAGGCTGAATAGACTGGGGCTGTTTTCCCTGGATTGTCAGAGGCTGAGTGGTGATCTTATAGAGGTTTGTAAAATCATGAGGGGCATGGATAAGATAAATAGACAAAGTCTTTTCCCTGGGGTGGCAGAGTTCAGAACTAGAGGGGATAGGTTTAGGCTGAGAGGGGAAAGATATAAAACAGACCTAAGGGGCAACCTTTTTCATGCAGAGAGTGGTGAGTTTATGGAATGGGCTGCCAGAGGAAGTAGTGGAGGCTGGTACAAGTGCAACATTTAAAAGGCATTTGGATGAGTATATGAATAGGAAAGGTTTAATGGGATATGGGCAAATGGGAATAGGTTAGGCTAGGTTATCTGGTTGGCATGCACAAGTTGGACCAACAGTTTCCATGCTGCACTTCTCCATAACTCTATGACTCTATAAATGAAATCGGACAGATCACCCGACATTGACCTAGGCCCTGGAAAGAGAATGGTAGATACATCGCTGCAAAGTCATCCTTACTAATATCTTAGGGCTCGTGCCAAAATTGGAAGAGTGACTCACAGACTAGTCAAGCAACAGCCTGCTATAGTAATGCTCATGGAATCATACCACACAGATAATGTTCCCGACACCACCATTACCATCTCCTGTCTCACCAGGAGGACAGATCCAGCAGTGGTGACAGTGCAGTGGTATACAGTTGGGATGGAGTTGCCCTGGTAGTCCTCAAGATTGACAACAGATCCCATGAAGTTTGGTGACTTTAGGTTAAACATGGCCAAGGAAACCTCCTACTGATTACCATGTACTCAGTACTCCTCCATGTTGAACACTTACAGGAGGCACTGAAGATAGCAAAGAAACAAAATGTCCTCTGGATGGTGGATTTCAATGTCCACCACCAAGAATGGTTTGGCAGCAGTACTACTGATCGAGCTGATTGGGTCCTAGCTGCTAGACTGGCTCTGTGGCTGGTGGTGAGTGAACCAACAAGAGGAAAAAGCATACTTTACCTCACCCTTACCAATAAGCCAACTCCAAATACATCTGTCATGACAGTTTTGGTAAGAGTGACCACCACACAGTCCTTGTCGAGACGAAGCCCTGCCTTCACATGGAGAATAACCTCTACCATGTTGTGTGGTACTATCACCTTGCTAAATGGGACAGACTTTGAACAAATCTAGCAACTCAAGATTGGGCATCCATGAGGTATTGTGGGCCATCAACAGGAACAGAATTATACTCCAGCACTATAGCCCACATAGCCCAGCACATCATCTACTCAATCATTATTATCAAGCCAGGGGATCAACCTGGTTCAGTGGAGAGTGTAGGGGGGCAGGCCAGGAGCAGTGCAAGCCATACCTGAAGATGAGGAGTCAACACAGTGAAGCCACCAAACAGGATTACTTGCATGCCAGACAGCATAAGCAGAACGTGATAGACAGAGCTAAGCCATCCAACAACCAATGGATCCGATCAAAGTTCTGGTGTTTTGCCACATCCAGTCGTGAATGGTGGTGGACAATTAAACAACTCACTGGAGGTGGCGGCTCCACAAATATCCCCTTCCTTAAATCACCAAAGATACTCAGACTGCACTTTCCAAACCCCATGACCACTTCCACCAGAAGGGCAAGGGCAGCAGATACATGGGAACCACACCAATTTCAAATTCCCCTCCAAGCCACTCACCATCCTGACTTGGAAGTATATCACCTTTCCTTCACTGTTGCTGGGTCAAATGCTGGAATTCCATCCCTAATGGCATTGTGGGTCAACCCAGAGCAGGTGGACTGCAGAAGGGAGCTCATCACCACTTTCCCAGGGGCAACTAGGGACGTACAATAAACGCTAGCTAGCCAGCGATGCCCAAAAGTTAGTGGCTAACAATGGGTGTGCGTAATAGCAGACTATGTTATGTGGGAGTTGGGATAAGGACATGGGAGAGGTCAAGCCGTAAAGTTGTTGAATTCAATATTGAGTCTAGAAGGCTGCAGGATCTCCAAGTGGAAAATGCAATGCTTCTAGCTTACACTTAGCTTCACTGGAACACTGCAGCAAGCCTGAGACCAGGCCAGAGATCATGATGGTGTGTTGGAATGCAGGCAATTGAAAGTTCAGGGTCTTTGTTGCGGATAGAATGCAGGTGTTCTGTGAAGTGATCACCCAGTCTACCCTTAATTTCCCCAATATAGAGGCAAGTGTGAGCAGCAAGTGTAGTAGACTAGATTGCGTGAATTGCAGGCAAAGCACTGCTTCACCTGGAAGGTGCTTTTGAATCCTTGGCTACTGAGGAGAGAAGAAGTAAAGAGAGAGCCATTACGCCATTTGTGGTTGCAGGGGAAGGTGTCATGTGGTTGTGCTCAGAAAAAAAACCCTCTGCATTTTCCTAGCTACCAAAGGTTCTGAGGAAGGATAACATTTGCTCTGATTTCTCTCCACAGATGCTGTCAGACCTGCTGAGCTTTTCCGGCAATTCCTGTTTTTGTTTCTGATTTACCTGAGGCTGATGTCA
Organism: Chiloscyllium plagiosum; assembly: GCF_004010195.1. Classification (NCBI taxonomy): domain Eukaryota; kingdom Metazoa; phylum Chordata; class Chondrichthyes; order Orectolobiformes; family Hemiscylliidae; genus Chiloscyllium; species Chiloscyllium plagiosum. Next base: position 35,992,679 of record NC_057716.1, on the reverse strand, counting down.
GGCAAGGTGAGGAACAGGGTAGGTCTCGGAGAGGTTCCCTTCAGGATCTCTCTTTTTGAGCCTCTCTCCTACATCTCAAGTAAGTACAGATGATGCAATAGAATTATCTATTTCTTTCTCACCCCAAATACTGCTTTTGGAGAAATTTGACTTACTTGTACATGTTTACAATTTCATATGCAATTGGCTCATGGTATGACCTCTGTTAGACCCTGACAGGGAACTGATTTCACTTTGCAAGCTGGAGTTGGCTCTCTGGATTCAGAATTGGTTGACTGACAGAAGGCAGAGAGTGGTTGTAGTTGGAAAGTATTCTGCCTGGAGGTCAATGGTGAGTGGTGTACCACTGTTCTAGGGCCTCTGCTCTTTGTAGTTTTTATAAATTACTTGGAAGAGGAGGTTGAGGGGTGGGTTAGTAAATTTGCTGATGACACAATGGTTGGAGGTACCGTTGATCGTATTGAGGGGTGTTGGGGGCTGCAGCATGGCATAGATAGGACGCAGAGCTGGGCTGAGAAACGGCAAATGGAGTTCAACCTGGATAAATGTGTAGTTATGCACTTAGGAAGGTCAAACTTGAATGCTGGAAATAGGATTCTTGGCAGTGTGGAGGAACAGAGGGATCTTGGTGTTCAAGTGCATAGATCCCTCAAAGCTGCCACCCAAATGGATAGGGTTGTTAAAAAAGTATATGCGGTTTTGAATTTCAGGAGCGTTTCAGGGGGATTGGGTTTAAGAGCCACGAGGTTTTGCTACAGCTCTACAAGACTGTGGTGAGACCGCATTTGGAATATTGTGTCCAGTTCTGGTCACCCTATTACAGGAAAGATACAGAGACTTTGGAGAGGGTGCAAAGAAGATTTACCAGGATGTTGCTTGGACTGGAGGGCTTGCCTTATGAAGAAAGGTTGACTAAGCTTGAACTTTTCTCTCTGGAGAGAAGGAGGAAGAGAGGTGACCTGATCGAGGTAATGAGAGGCATGGATAGAGTCAATAGCCAGAGACTTTTCCCCAGGGCAGGATTGACTGGCATGAGGGGTCATAGTTTTAAGGTATTAGGAGGAATGTATAGAGGAGACGTCAGAGGTAGGTTCTTTATGCAGAGAGTTGTGAATGCATGGAATGTGTTGCCAGCTGTGGTGGTGGAAGCAGACTCATTAGGAACATTTAAGCGACTGCTGGACATGCACATGGACAGCAGTGAATTGGGGAGTACATAGGTTAGGTTACTTTATTTTGATTAGGATTAATCCTTGGCACAACACTGTGGGACAGAGTGCCTGCTCTGTGCTATACTTTTCTATTTTCTGTTTTAATTCATGACTGCAGGCAGTTAAATGCCTGGGGATTATGAAATTCAGTCAGAGCTTCCAGGACCATTCAAGATACAGTTGCCTAGGGTTTCCAACCAATAAACAGATCATCACTATTAATGCTCAGTTTGGGTTTCTCCAGAGCCAAGTGGCTCCTGACCTCATTGTCAACTCCATTGAAACATAAATGAAAAGAGCTGAATTTAGGAATTGATGTGAAAGCATCTTCAAGATGTGGTTGCTCAGTGGTTAGCGCTGCTGCCTCACAGTGTAAGGAACCTGGGTTCAATTCCAGCCTCAGGAGACTGTCTGTGTGGAGTTTACACATTCTTCTTGTGTCTGTGTGGGTTTCCTCCCACAAGCCAAAGTTGTACACAGTGCAGTACAGGCCCTTTGGCCCTCAATGTTGCGCTGACTCCATCTAATCTACACTATTCCATTTTCATCCATATGGTTATCCAATGATCATTTAAATGCCCTTAAAGTTGGTGAGTCTACTACTGTTGCAGGGAGGGCTGTTCCATGCCCTTACTACTCTCTGAGTGAAGAAACTACCTCTGACATCTGTCCTATATCTATCACCCCACAATTTAAAGCTATGTCCCCTCGTGCTAGCCAGCATCATCCGAGGAAAAAGGCTCTCACTGTCCACCCTATCTAATCCACTGATCTTCTTGTATGCCCCTATTAAGACACCTCTTACCCTTCTTCTCTCCAACGAAAACAGTCTCAAGTCCCTCAGACTTTCCTCATAAGACCTTCCCTGCATACCGGGCAACATCCTGGTAACTCTGCTCTGAACCATTTCCAAAGCTTCCACATCCTTCCTATAAATGTGGTGACCAGAACTGTACGCAATACTCCAAGTACGATCGCATCAGAGTTTTATATAGCTGCAGCATGACCTCGTGGCTCCGAAACTCAATCCCTCTACCAATAAAAGTGAACATACCATATGCCTTCTTAACAATCCTATCAACCTGGCTGGCAACTTTCAGACATCTATGTACATGGATACAAGGATCTCTCTGCTCATCCACGCTACCAAGAATCTTATCATTAGCCCAGAAGTCTCTATTCCTGTTACTCCATCCAAAGTGAATCACCACACACTTTTCTGCATTAAACTCCATTTGCCACCTCTCAGCCCAGCTCTGCAGATTGTCTATGTCCCACCACATCAACTGCTTTACCCTCATCCATCTGTTTGGTCACCTTCTCAAAGAACTCAATAAGGTTTATGAGGCACAACCTATCCTTCACAAAACCATGTTGACTATCCCTAATCAACTTATTCCTTTCTAGGTTATTATAAGTCCTATCTTTTATAATCCATTCCAAAGCAGGTTAGGTGAATTGGCCATGCTAAATTGCCCATAGTGTTCAGAGATGTGTAGGTTAGGCGCATTAGTGAGGGATAAGTGTAGTGCAGTAGGGGAATGGGTCTGGGTGGGTTACTCTCGGAAGGTCAGTATGGACTTGTTGGGCCAATTGGCCTGTTTCCAAACTGTAGGGATTCTAAGTAAATTTGATCAAGTAAAACTGGATTCAATGAGAATCGGGGGTAAATTCTCCACAGGTTGGAGTCAGACCTGGCACATGGGAAGATGGCGGTAGTTGTTGAAGGTCAGTCATCTTAGCTCCAGGACATCTTTGGAGGAGCTCCTAGTTCAGGGTAGTTTTCTAGGCCCAACCTGTAACCTATTCACTCATAGGTTGATTGAAATCCTTCAATGCAGGAGAATCGACGTTTCGGGCATTAGCCCTTCTTCAGGAATGCATTCCTGAAGAAGGGCTAATGCCCGAAACGTCGATTCTCCTGTTCCCTAGATGCTGCCTGACCTGCTGCGCTTTTCCAGCAACACATTTCCATCTCTGATCTCCAGCATCTGCAGACTTCACTTTCTCCTGAAATCCTTCAATGACAACTTAAGAATGTCATCCCAATACCACTGAGATCTTACCCATGAGTGAAGAGCACTAAGATTGCAGGTGCTCCAGTCATACCTAGAGAAACTTACAGGCAGGGAAAAAGGGCTACCTGTTGCTTGGTCACCCTTTGCCCATTGAGGAAACCCTCCTGAATTTCACCTCTTCCACCTCGTCAGCCCTGTTGATTCTGGTTGCATAACCCATTGCCCTGGGCCTACTAGCCTTGCCCTAGTGAGAGCCCAAATTACCTGCATGCCCAGGTCCCACATAGCTTGCCTTCGAGACTATCTGCAGACAGAGCAGTGGCCAACACTCTGCAGTTGAGAAGCTTGTTGCTGTGGCTCTGTTACAACAAAGGGGCATGGGAGCCAGAAGGTCGGGCTGCTATTACTTGGGGCCTTGGTGAGATCAGAATGGGAGTACTGCCAACAGTCACACAATTCTAACATGTGCTTGGATAGATTGCTGCCACCATCTTCCTTCTCTGACTGGGTTCAAAGTGGCAGGGAAAACCATGAGGTAGCTGTGGGGATAACGTTGTGTGGCATATTGGTGATGTCACACAATTAACAATCCAGAGCCTCAAGTTAATGTTCTGAGGTCATGGGTTCAAGTCCCAACATGGCGGATAGTGAAGTCTGAATTCAATAAAAATCTGGAATTAAAAGATCGCCTCATGTTGACCCTATAATCACTGTCAACTATTGAAAAACCCATCTGGTTATGTGGTTGATATTTAACTACCCTTTGGGCAATTAGGGACGCAACAAATGCTGACCTAGCGAGTAATGCACACATCCCATGAGTGAATAATGAGATTAGATGCTTGTCTGAAATAAGATACCTTTTTAAAAAATTTTTAATCAACTGGCTCAGACAGACAGTAAGTGTGACACATACCCATGGCAGGTGTGACTTGAACCTGGCTCAGAAATTGGGATATTATCACAGGGTCTGTCTTCTCCCCAAAGGAAGGGTGGGTTGATCTTGGAAGGAGACACAACAGAGATATACACAAGAGTGACAGAAGAGAAAACCTTGCATATATTGGAAATCTGAACTAAAAATAGAAAGAGCTGAACACACTCAGTTGTTAGCGTCTGGAAGAGTTAACCAGCTTGGCCCCTGGAACAGCGAGGTCTGAAATCTGAGAGAGTTTTGATTAGAATGGGTCTAAATTTTCTGGAGCTTAGGAAACTGAGGTGGCCATATTGAAATATAGTCATCATTGAGATTGTGTGTGTGTGTGTGTCCTTTCCCTGGTTGGAGAGTCTGAGGTCACAACTCTGGATAAGGACTCAGAGCTGATGTGAGGGGAAATTTCTTCACTCAGAGGGTAGTGAGCTTTTGGAACTCTCCAGCCTGGGGGTGTTCTGGACAATCTCTCAATGAGTACGTTCAAGATCGTGGCCATTACAATCTTAAGCTACTAAGGGAATTGAGGGCTCAGATGTTAGATTTAGAGAACTTTGTAAAACGATGTGAAGCTTCAACTCTGACCTTGATTAATGATAAAGCAGGCTCAATCTACAACATATTAATTCTTCTATTTCTTGTGTTCTGATCACTGATAGAAACAAAACAGTACAGGTGAAGATAGAAGGAGATGAAAGCACAGGCAAGATATGTGGAGCATGATAGAACATGACAGTGATAAAACAAGCATAGGAACATTGATAATAGAGACAGGAGGTGGCCATTCAGCCCCTCAAGCCTGTTCCACTATTGAATAAGATCATGGCTGAAAATCATCCGAAGGTGAATATTCAAGTGCTTCCCCCCTTATCTTTTGACATCATTACCAACTCGAACTTTATCAATCTCTATCTTGAACTTATTCAATGAGTGAGTCTTCACAGATTCTGGGGTACAGAATTCCAAAAGTTCAGCACTCTCTGAATGAAGAAATTTCTCTTCATCTAAGTCCTAAATGGACTATACCTTATTCTGAGATTGTATCCCCGGCACTAGACCCCACAGCCAGGGCAAACATCCTTTCTATATTTGCCCTGTCCATTCTATTAGTTCCTCTCCCATTCTTCGAAACTTGAAGGAAAACAGACCCAATCTCCACAATCTCTTCTTATAGGACAGCCCGACCATCCCTAGTCTGACAAATCTCCACTGCATTCCTTCTCCAGCCAAGCAGACTGGAACTGTACACAATGCTCCAGATGTGGTCTCACCCATGTTCTACACAATTGCAACAAGACAACATTGCTACTGTCACTATAGATTAGTAGGGTTACAGACCAGTAGGAACTAAAGACCAGTAAGTCTAATATCTGTAGCAGGTAAGTTACTTGAGATAATTCTGAGAGATAAGCTATACATGCATTTGGAAAGACAGGGTTTGATTAGGAATAGTCAGCATGACTTTGTGTGTGGGAGATCATGCCTCACAAATTTATTAGAACATAGAACATAGAACATATCATGCCTCACCGCATCATAATTTCCCTTACCCCAGCTATAATTCTTGCCCTGTAGTACACACTTATCCCTCTCCATCACGATTAGAGTTCTTTGATGAAGGGACCAGGAAGGTTGACGAGGGCAGGGTGGTAGATGTAGGATTTCAGTAAGGCCTTTGATAAGGTTACACATAACTGGCTGCTCTGGAAGGTTAGACTGCATGGAATCCAGGGGGAGCTGGCAAATTGAATACACAATTGACTTGATGGTAGGAAGCAGAGGGTAATAGTCGAAGAAGCTTGAAGGACTGGAGGCCTGTTGACTAGTTGACTAGTGCCTTAGGGGTCGGTGCTGGGCCCATTACTGTTCGTTATTTATTTCAATGATTTGGATCAGAATGTACAAGGCGTGATGAATAAGTTTGCAGATGACACTAAAATAGGTAGTATCGTGGACAATGAGGAAGGTTGTCAGAAATTGCAGCAAGACCTTGATCAGCTGGGGAAGTGGGACAAGAAATGGCAAATGGGGTTTAATACAGATGAAAGTGTGAGGTGTTGCATTTTGGAAAGTCAAATCAATGTAGTAGTTTCATGGTGAATGATAGGGCCATAAGGAGTGTAGTAGAACAGTGTGATCTTGGCGTTCAGATGCATGGTTCTCTGAAAGTGAAGTCACAGGTAGACAGGGCAGCAAAGGAGGCTTTTGGCACACTGGCCTTCATCAGTCAGGGCATTGAGTATAGAAGTTGGGAAATTATGTTGCAGTTGTACAGGATGTTGGTGAGGCCACACTTGGAGTATTGTGTCCAATTTTGGTTACCTTGTAATAAGAAGAATGTTATTAAACTGGAAAGACTGTGGAAGAAATTTACACAAATGTTGCCAGAACTCTTAGGTCTGAGATATACGGACAGCTCAGACTTATACTTGAGAGTGTAGGAGACTGAGGGGGGATCTTATTGAAGTGTAAATGATCACCCGAGGCATGGATAGGGTGAATGCACTCAGTCTTTTTGGCAGGGTTGGGGAATCGCAGACTAGAGGACATCAGTTTAAGGTTGGAGGGGAAAGAATGAAAGGGAACCTGAGGAGCAACATTTTTCCACAGAGGGTGGTAGGAATATGGAATGCGCTGGCAGTGGACGTGGTTAAGATGGGCACATTAATAACATTTAAAAGGCATTTGGACAAATGCATGGATTGGAAAGTATTAGAAGGATATGGGTCAAGCGCAAGGGATTTGGGGTTAGCGCTGATGGGCATGGACCAGTTTGGGCCAAAGGGACTGTTTCCTTGTTGTAGGTCTCTATCACTCTACTGTGCTCAAATCTTGTTGCAATAAAAGCCAACATATATTTACATCAGGAATAGCTTGCTGCACCTATACATACGTTTATGAACAAGGACACCCAGGTCCTTCAGATATGAACACTTTCCAGTCTGACTTCATTCAGAAAATATTCTGCACCTTCGTTGCTCACACTTGTCTACATTATATTACATCTGCCATACACTTAGCCGCTCACTCAGTGTTTCTGAACCTCTAAGGCCTCTTTGCATCCTCTGTACAAGTCACATTCCTACCAAGCTTTATATCTTCTGCAAACCTGGAAATAATGCAATTCATTCCGACATTCCCACGTTTATATGGATTGGGGATAGCCAGGGTCCAAACACCCGATCTTTGTGATACCTCCCTGGCCACCGTCTGCCAATCTGAGAATTACACATTTATTCCTACACTCTGCATTTGATCCTCAATCCAGTTCAGTTTAATACCCCCAATCCCACATGTTTAGCAATCTTCTGTTTGGGACGTTATTTGAAGCATTCTGAAAAGTTAATTAGAGCTGGTGCCTCTGTACTTTTTCTGCTAGTTCCATCCTCAAAAAACTCTCAACAAGTTTGTCAAATATGATTATTCTTTCATAAATCCACTTTGACCTGGCTCAATCATTACTTTTGAAGTGTCCTGTTACCACAGGACACCTTGTAATAGATTCTCGGACTTTCCCTCCTGTTGACATCACCCACATTTTTTTCCAACACTGCGATTACATTTCCTGTCTTCCGCTCTACAGTAACTGTTCCAGAGTCGATGGAAGTGTGAAAGGTGACTGTCAAGGCGTTAATTATCTCCATAGCAACCCCTCACAGTACTCTGGGATGGAGACTATCAGGCCCAAGGAAATTACTAACTTGCAATCCTATTTCCATTACTACATTTTTACTAACATTAAATTCTTTCTGTTCCCCGTTCTCACTAATTTCTTAGATCTCTAATTTCTCCGGAAGTTTTTTTTTCTCTTGTCTGCTTTTCGTTAGTCCTCATTTTTCTTTGTTCACCTGTTCCTTTTTACATGGAAGCTCTCCCAGTCTATTTTATATTTCTTGCAATTTCCCCTTACTTTGTCAGTTTCTTGAAACAAGACAGAGGGAGAGAAGAAGAGACAGATTGCGCGAGATGGAGCTGGAGAAAGAAAAGTCATGAGAAAGGCAAAGGGGGAGGAAAAAGAATGAGACAGTGCAGGCAGGAAAGAGGGAGGTAATGAAGAGGAAGAGTTTGCCAGTGAGTGTACGGGAGGAACTTTAGTTGCTGTCCTGTACTTACCGTGAGATGGAACGCTGTCCAGTGTGAAGGTTGACATTGCTGTTTTCGGGAAGATTAACAATCAGCACATTATCACTAGATAGCTTCTTCTTTCTCCATTCTTCATCCCGCCTGGAAAGGAAAATGAATTTGTTTTGTGAGAATTGCCAACGCTATTGCCACTCCAGGCATCTGATAATTGATTGGGCCTATGTGCAACAGCAGATACTAGACATGAACATTCACTGGGTCTATGCAATAGCAGGTACCAGACACGGACACTGACTGGGCCTATGTGCAATAGCAGGTACCAGACACGGACATTAACTGGGTTTATGTGCAATAGCAGGTACCTGACACGAACAATGACTGGTTCTATGTGCAACAGCAGGTACCAGACATGAACAATGACTGGGCCAATGTGCAATAGCAGGTACCCGACATGAACATTAACTGGGCTTATGTGCAATAGCATGTACCAGACACGGACATTAACTGGGTCCATGTGCAATAACAGGTACCAGACACAAACATTGACAGGGCCTATGTGCAATAGCAGGTACCAGACATGAACATTAACTGGGCTTATGTGCAATAGCAGGTACCAGACACGGACATTAACTGGGTCCATGTGCAATAACAGGTACCAGACACAAACATTGACAGGGCCTATGTGCAATAGCAGGTACCAGACATGAACATTGACTGGGGTCTATGTGCAATAGCAGGTACCAGACATAGACATTGACTGGGTCTATGTGCAAAAGCAGGTACCAGACATGAACATTGACTGGGGTCTATGTGCAATAGCAGGTACCAGACATGGACATTGAGTGGGCCAATGTGCAATAGCAGGTACCAGACATGAACATTAACTGGGCCTATGTGCAATAGCAGGTACCAGACATGAACATTAACTGGGCCTATGTACAATAGCAAGTACCAGACGCGAACATTAACTGGGCCTATGTGCAATAGCAGGTACCAGACATGAACATTAACTGGGCCCACGTACAATAGCAAGTACCAGACACGATCATTAACTGGGCCAATGTGCAATAGCAGGTACCAGACACGGACATTGACTGGGCCTATGTGCAATAGCAGGTACCAGACATGGACATTAACTGGGTCTATGTGCAATAGCAGGTACCTGACACAAACATTAATTGGGCCTATGTGCAATAGCAGGTACCAGACACGGACATTGACTGGGCCTATGTGCAATAGTGGGCGGCACGGTGGCACAGTGGTTAGCACTGCTGCCTCACAGCGCCAAATTCCCGCCTCAGTACATGTACAATAGCATGTACTAGACATGGACATTAACTGGGTCTATGTGCAATAGCAGGTACCAGACACGGACATTAACTGGGTCCATGTGCAATAGCAGGTACCAGACACAGACATTGACTGGGCCTGTGTGCAATAGTGGGCAGCACGGTGGCACAGTGGTTAGCACTGCTGCCTCACAGCGCCAAATTCCCGCCTCAGTACATGTACAATAGCATGTACTAGACATGGACATTGACTGGGCCTATGTGCAATAGCAGGTACCAGACACGGACTTTGAGTGGGTCTATATGCATTCGCAGGCATCGGACACAAACAATGCAACAAAACCAAGCCTGGCTGGACCCGGAGAAGCTGTATTTTCCTTCCCTGCCTGCAGCACCGTACCCGACGTGCTGCCCTCATAAAGCCCAACTCCGAGATTCACATCCAATGACACATGCACTTCATTCCAGCACCAGTGCCCAGGAAAGGGATACAGTGAGGATTTGGCTTGATCTATGGAGAAAATGGAATGGACAGTCCTATTTCACTAATCCTAGTGGGGGTCAAAGAGGATTTGATGGAACATGCTACAACTGGGGTACCAACAGTTTGAAGTTACGCCATTATGTCTGAGATTTCCCTCATTTATCTTGATGCTTTGAGCGAGGGGAGGAGGGAGGGCAGCTTGCAAGGGTGAGTCAGTGGTGAGGACAGGGGGGTGCACTGGACTGGACAGTGAAACAGAAATCCACGAGAAAACAGGCTGGATAGCGGTTGCAGAGAAATGAAATGGGGACAGTCACTGAAGGAAATTAAGGAAGTATGTTAGTGCAGCCAATATGAGGGGCCATCTCAGGGTGTGGTTAGCACAGTCCTTCTGGGGTTTTGAGTTACCTCCAATATTTTGACTCCCCCTGCTGACAGTCATCTTGTCAAAGGTCTGGAATTTGAGTTCTTTTGTGTGGGCAGGTGTCAGACCCAGAGATGCACGGATCAACAACTCCCACCCTTGCCTTTGAGAGTCATGCCCAAGAAAACAACAATTAATGACCATTGTAATGGTTTTCAGTCAAGGGGGATTCCTCATGGTGTCCTGCTTGGTGGAGAATTGCGGAGAACCTTGAAACAGTTGGGTTTTCTCCCTGGGACCCTGCACATTCTTCCTTTTCTGAAAATGATCAAATTCCCTCATGGAGGTTTCAATTCAGTGTCCACTTTAGCTGGGGACCCAAAGAAACATTTCCATGCTGATCCTCTCTCTCTCAACAATCTCTCTACTTTAAGAACCCGTGTGTATGCAAAATGCACCAGCCACCTTTCAAAGACTAACCCAATAAGGTCATTTCCAGATTACCCAGTTGTGTAGTTTATATTGATGACCTAGTGATGTTTACTTACACTGGAACATTTATGAGAATTGTTCAATCAACTTCGGGAGGCAGGCTTGGTGATAAACCTGGCTAAATGTAAATTTGCCAAAGCCCAAATCATCTTCCTGGGCCATGTTATTGGACATGGACAAATGCGTTTGGACATGGACAAGCATTTTACCTTTTTGCCAAACGGTGTGTTCTGGGATATTGCAGGAAATCAGAATAGCTCTTGGTTAAGTTGCGTTTTCATGTTAGTTTGCTTTTCAAATAGTTACGTTATTCTATATTTGTTTATCTTTCGTTTGTGTGTAAATAAATGCTGAGTGTTTCGACCCGCTTCATTGCTTCCTGGAATATTCACCTCACATCTACTTAAAGCAACTAGAAAAATTAAGTTCCGGGTTAACATCATAGAATCTCTACAATGTGGAAACAGACCCTATGGCCCAACAAGTCCACACTGACCCTCCGAACAGTAACCCATCCAGACCCATTCCCCTCTCCCATTACTCTACATTTACCCCTGACTAATGCGCCTAACCTACACAACCCTGAACACTATGGGTAATTTAGCATGGCCAATTCACCTAACCTGCACATCTTTGGATTGTGGGAGGAAACCCATGCAGACTCAGGGAGAATATGCAAACTTCACACAGACAGTCGCCTGAGGCTGTAATTGTACCCCAGTCCCTAGCACTGAGAGGCAGCAGTGCTAACCATTGAGCCACCATGCCACCATTACCTTCTTAAAAATGTTTTGAGACAGTCTGGCCTGGTGTATAATACTTTGTACTGGTATTTACTAAGGAAAAGGATGCTGACAGTATCTTAGTGGAAGTGGGCACGGTCATGGTAATGATGGAGGTGAACACTGAGAGCAGGATGCAGTGGAATAGCGTGGATAGGTTGCTGGGCTGGCTTTCATCTTAGTTTGCGAAGCAAAATTGGGATGGTGATAACAGACAGGCTTATCATAATGTCCCCGGTCTTCTCTAGATAAATACCTAAAGATTGTCAAATGAAGAAATGTGCAAGGGCCCTCTCAATAACTTCAATTTGATCAATTTCTCCTTAGCAGTAGATCAAGTTTTAGATCTATTGGGAAATACTGAAAGACCTTTGGACAGATATCCTGAAGAAGGGCTCATGCCCGAAACGTTGATTCTCCTGATCTTTGGATGCTGCCTGACCTGCTGCGCTTTTCCAGCAACACATTTTCAGCTATCATTTAATAAGGAAAGCCAGTAGAGATTAGTAAAAGTCAGACTGTTTTTAAAAATCTTCTGAATTTTCTGAAGAATAGCAGAGAAGTTGATAAGTGGAAATTAGACGGCTGTCAATGTGGATTTTAAGCAAGTGTTGGCTAAGTCCTGTATAAAGGACTGGTTAAGGCTCATTGATTAGGAGGGTCTGTGCTAACTGGGATAAGTACAAACTGCCTTGAAGATGCAGAAAATCAGGATAAGTGGACTCTGAAATTCCCCATGAGTCAATGTGAAGATCACTGCTTTTGATATTTGAATACAGGGTAAAATGTCAAAATTCATCATTCATACTAAACAAGGATGCATTGCTGACCATTAGGATGATACTATTCAACTACAATAGGCCAAGGGGAAGCCAGATATGGACTTTCATACAGCCAAGTGTTAGTTGGTGCATTTTGGCTGAGGGGATAGGGTGAGGTAACAAAGATCGAAAGGCACAGTTCCAAACTATGCAGGGATTCAGGAGCATTTTGACATTGGCAGGACACATTGTGAGAGCAATGAGTAAGGGTCCTATGCTTGATGAACAGATATTGAACAAAAGGCCAGGAAGTTATACTAAGTTCTGTAAAACTCTTGTACAGCTACAGCTTGGTTATTGTGTCTTGTTCTAGTCAATACACTTTAGGAGTGATGTGAGGGTTTCAGAGATAATACAGAGATTCACCCGAATAGTCCCAGGGATGAGACGGTTTAGCTACAAGGCTAGAAGCTTGGATACATTCAATTCCTTCCTCTTTGTGGGCAGAACCTTTGATCTCAGCTATCTTTCTCATCACTCAACACAAAAGAGATTGAAGGTTGGCATTAGCAGAGCCTGCCGATGGGCCTTGTTAGAGGGTTCCTACCTGAAAGTGATGAGGTTGGAGTAGATGACAGGCCAGAGAAGAAGGCAGAGCAGTACCTGCCATGTGTTGGTGTCAACAGAGAGCTCACCCCACCAGATCTTGGTCAGCAGTGCCTGAAAGAGAAGGCAAAGGATGTTGAGTGGGAACAGGTGGTGTTTGGAGCGAAATGCAATTCCATACAAAAGTCTATCATGCCCTGCCATATGTACGTGACCTCTACAAGGAGGAACACATGCTGAAGGCAGCCACCTCACAACAAACTCCACATTTGGACCAGACTGCCGCCTTATGATCATAGAACAAGCACAAGGATATAAACAACGGTCTGCCCCCAGCTGGCAATGCTTTCCTGCAACAGGTGGAGTGGTCAGGCAAGCAATCTGTGCTAACAACAGCCAGTGGCACATATATCAACTACCAATGAGGGACTACTGAAGGAGGAGAGGTCATAGAGTCATAGAGATGTACAGCATGGGAACAGACCCTTCGGTCCAACCCGTCCATGCCGACCAGATATCCCAACCTAATCTAGTCCCACCTGCCAGCACCCGGCCCATAGCCCTCCAAACCCTTCCTATTCATATACCCATCCAGATGCCTTTTAA
>NC_057716.1:35964387-35978151 GCF_004010195.1 Chiloscyllium plagiosum | reverse complement strand
CTGTCCCTGCCGTTTCCGGTTGTCAGTTTCAGCTGTCCGCTGTGGTGGCCGGTATATTGGGTCCAGGTCTATGTGTTTGTTGATGGAGTTTGTGGATGGGTGCCATGCTTCTAGGAATTCCCTGGCAAGCCAGACAGAGAACAGCCAGGGAATTCCTAGAGGCATGGCATTCATCCACAAACTCCATCAACAAACACATCGACCTGGACCCAATATACCGGCCACTACAGCGGACAGCTGAAACTGACAACCGGAAGCGGCAGGGACAGGCCACTATAAATGCCGGAGGAAACACCACAGAAGCGCTTCACAGGAGGCTCCCAAGCACTGAGGATGTCACCTAGACAGGGTGCAACAAAAACTTCCAGCTCGGCGAACAGAACCACAGCAACGAGCACCCGAGCTACAAATCTTCTCATAAACTTTGAGCTCATTCCATACACGTACCACCCTCTGTGTGAAAACGTTGCCCCTTAGGTCTCTTTTATATCTTTTCCCTTTCACCCTAAACCTATGCCCCTCTAGTTCTGGACTCAAAGAAAAGAACGACAATTTGGGATTTTTATTTTGCCCTCATAATTCAGTTTGGAAAGTCACTTGCATCTGCCCAATACCTGAGAGGTTGGTGGCTAGATAGGAAGTTGCCTAGTCACATTTATCAATGAATGAGCCAACAATGTAAAGCAATATAGTCGAAGAGAAATACTAGGGTTGTTATACAGGCAATACTGATAGACTTGACAAATGTGGAGTCATTCAGGTTGGTCCCAAAAGGGCTAGAACAAGGTACGTTGCCAAATCAGGTGTACAGGTCAGTAAAATGTTACGGATAGGTACAAGAATCATCAGAAAACCGAATGGATTGTTAGTCTTTGTTCTGGAGAGCACAAGAATAGAAATTTATGGGAATCATGCTTTAACTGGACAAAATGCTGCTTTAAGCATATCTTGAGTTGTTGTGGTGAGCAGTTCTGGGCACTGCTTGATAACCTGGGTCAGAGTCATTCAGATTTATCAAAACAATTCTTTGACACAATTGTTTAAATTGCAGGCAATTACACAAATTAAGGCTGTAAACACAGAACAGTCAAAGGGTAAGGGGTGATTAATCAAAGTCTCAAGGTTTTGAGAGTAACAAATAGGCTTTGATAGCAAAAAAAAAGCACTTCTTACACTTGGAACGGCAAGATTCCAGAATATAATCTCAAAATTATAATTGCATGAGTGAAATTTGTAAGTATGAAATTGTAGTTAGATTTAGTACTCATTTTACAACAGACTACAGTTTTGTTAATGGGAGGTAATAGAAATGGTAAAGTATATGGAGTTAGGCCACTGAGTATCCATGATTTCAGTGAACAGCCTCTTCTGGTGCAAAGCTGTGGTTCAGTTGGTAGCACTCTCATCTCTGAGTATCAAGGCTGTGGGTTCAAGTCTCACCTCACCCTTGAACAGAAAACCTGAGGGCATGCTGGATGCCTTTTGGATGAATTGATAACTTGTTTCTTTTAATTCATGGAATGAAGGCATTGCTGGCTGGGCCAACATTTATTCTCATGACAGGGGACAGTTAAAAAGTCAACCGCATTGCTGAAGTCATTGACCAGACCAGGTAAATGTAGCAGTTTCCTTTCCAAAAAGGCACTGGTGAATCAAGTGTGTTTTTCAGCTAAGGCATGATTCGAACTAACGTCCTTGAAACATTATCTGGGTCTTTGGACTAACACTGTATCAGTAATGCCATTAGACTATCCCCACCCTTGTTTCCATTTGCCATCGCTGGTTGGTGTAAAGAAAAATTCCATGGTATAATTCTTGGGAACAACAAGGCACTTATCCCTGGTGCCCTGACTAAGATTCACCATTAATCAGCATCTCAAAGACAGTGAATGCTGCATATTGCTTGTGGGATCTTGCCGAATACAGGCCTGGCTCTCGTTTTTCCCACAGTATAGTACAACAAGAACTACACTTCCACACATCTACATCATTGGTTGTAAAGTGCTTCGCATTGTCTGGTGGTTGTGGAAAGTGCTATGTAATTGCAAGCTCCTTACACAAGGGGATCTGAGGAGAGTAGAGTTTTGGAAAGATTACATTGGGCTGGAAGGTGAAAATGGCTGTAAGATACGAGGAGGCAATTCAGTTAACCCAAAGACCCAGCTAATGCACTGAACAATGAAGCATCTAATTAATCCCACTCCCTGCTCAAGTGCATCATCTCAGTTGCCAAACCAGACTGGAGTCAGACCTGAACACCTCCAAGTGCCATGAACTTCTGGCTTTCAGCTTCTAACGCCAGACGCAAGCAAGTTGTATTCCCCCAGGTACTCGATACCCGAATCAGCAGCTTCTGTGCTCGCTTACTGTGTTTCCTGTAACACTCTGTGAATAACCCTTTTGTCAAAGAGAGAACAATTAAAATCAAGACACAGAAAAGAATTACAATTGCCCTTAAATGGTAAATTCGATTGTAGTTACAAGAGAGTATTTGACCATGTCAACAGTGTTTCACAGCTAATGGCCATGCTAGACTCTTTAAGACAACAACACTGTACAGTCTGCATTGCACTGCACAAGTTGAACTTTGTCCTTTTTACATTCCCTTTTTGAAAACTCTATCCTCAGAAGGTAACTGGCACCAGAAAGCCAACATGAACTGTCCATCACCAGCTGTGCTGAGAAGACTTTTTTTTTTAAGCCAATGATAAGCAGTTTGTTACAGTTCTCAAGACAACTTCAGAGGTCAGTTAAAAGCCAACCATGTTGCTGTGTGGATTTGTGTCACATACTATCCAGAACTCCCAAAACTCCATCAGTGAAACAGGCAGGTTCTGGTGAAATTAACACGACATCATGGTTAGATTTCTTCAAACTGATTTCAAATTTTAAAATGCATGGCTGGATTCACATATTATATATTGTTGGGATTAATAGTTCAGCAACATTGCCATTGAATCTCCCTTACCTAGGAAATTACTTACAAAGGACTAAATGTGGGCGGCATGGTGGCACAGTGGTTAGCACTGCTGCCTCACAGCGCCAGAGACCCGGGTTCAATTCCCACCTCAGGCGACTGACTGTGTGGAGTTTGCACATTCTCCCCGTGTCTGCGTGGGTTTCCTTCGGGTGTTCCGGTTTCCTCCCAGAGTCCAAAAAATGTGCAGGTTAGGTGAATTGGCCATGCTAAATTGCCTGTAGTGTTAGGTGAAGGGGTAAATGTAGGGGAATGGGTCCGGGTGGGTGCGCTTCGGCGGGTCGGTGTGGACTTGTTGGGCCGAAGGGCCTGTTTCCACACTGTAAGTAATCTAATCTAATCTAAAAAAAAATGTTAAAGGCTGTCCAATACTCTCTCGATTGTGATTAGATTAGATTCCCAACAGTGTGGAAACAGGCCCTTTGGCCCAACAAGTCCACACTGATCCGCAACCCACCCAGACCCTCTACACCTAACACTACGGGCAATTCACCTAACCTGCACATTTTTGGATTGTGGGAGGAAACCGGAGCAAACCCACACAGACACAGGGAGAATGTGCAACCTCCACACAGAGAGTCGCCTGAGGTGGGAATTGAACCCGGATCTCTGGCGCTGTGAGGCAGCAGTGCTAACCACTATGCCACCATGCCAGTATCCCATCCATTCAGAGTCTCTGAATGCCATATATCCAGTTTGATTCTTTTTTCTATCTTTCTAATCAACTCTTCAATTTTAACATGGTCTGTTCTCCTCTCACGAAATCATTCCACAGCCACTGTTTCTCAGATATTTCTCTAGATTTCCATGCATCTCATTTTGCAATGACATGCCCCAATATTGTCAACCCTCAACTATCCGATTCTCTATCTATTGCCTCTTTCTGTTCCTTCATAATGTTAAACACCCCTGTCAAACTGCTTTTTATTCCACTATCTGAATGAAAATGTCCCCACTTTTTCAGGTTTCTCATGGTGTTTGTATTTCCTCAGGTGACAAAGCAGTCAAGTGATTTGTAATGCATCATCCATTCTCTCAACATCCTTCTTGCAGAATATAGGTCAAACCCTCACTGATTCTACACCTAAAAAAGGCTTTATTCTGTGTTACAGAATCATCCATGCACCTAATCTAGCAGTTTCAGTGTGGTACGACATTGGCAACTACCTAACAAATGTGCAAAACTGCCCAGTTATAGGCATGTCTTGATGCGGTACAGTGGTTTAGTGTTTAGCACTGCTGCCTCACAGTACCAGGGACCCGCGTTCGATTCCAGCCTTGGGAGTCTGTGTGGAGTTTGCACATTTCCCCGTGTCTGTGTGGGTTTCTTCTGGGTCCTCGAGTTTCCTCCCACAATCCAAAGACATGCAGGTCAAGTGAACTGGCTATGCTAAACTGTCCCATAGTGTTCAGGGATATGTAGGTTAGGTGCATTAGTCAGGGATAAATGTAGAGTAAGAGGGGAATGGGTCTGGAGGATTGGTGTGGACTTGCTGGGCTGAAGGGCCTTTTTCCACGCTGTAGGGATTCCATGATTCTTATGTCTGGTGCACAAAAAGCAGGACAAATTCAATCTAGTCATCAGTCTACTCTCAATCATCAGTAAAGTGATGGAAGGTATCACCAACAGTACTATCAAGCAGCACCTGTTCAGCGATAACCTCCTCAGTGATGCCCAGTTTGGGTTCTGCCAGGGCCAGTCAGCTCCTTAACTCACTAGAGCCTTGGTTCAAACATGGTCAGGAGAGCTGAATTCCAGAATTGAAGTAAGAATGACAGTCCTTGACATCAAAGCATAATTTAACCAAGTTTGACATCAAAGACCCCGAGCAAAACTGGAACCATTGGGAATCAGGGATAACTTCTTTGCTTGTTGGCATCATACATGGCACAAAGGAAGCTGCTTGTGGTTGTTGGAGACCAGTTATCTCAACTCCTGACATCCCTGCAGGAATTCCTCTGAGTAGTGCCCTAGGCCTAACCACCTTCAGCAGCTTCATCAATGATCTCCCCTCCATTATTAGTGGAAGTGGGGATGTTCACTGATGGTTTAGCACAATTTGTTACTCCTGAGATGTGAAAACAGTCCATGTTCAAATGCAGCAACAGCTGGACAGTAGCCTGGCTCAGGCTGACAAGTGGCAAGTAACATCTCACCCACACAAATGGTGGGCAATGACCATTTCCAACAACAGTGATAAAAGCAAATTACTGCGGATGCTGGAATCTGAAACCAAAAGAGAAAATGCTGGAAAATCTCAGCAGGTCTGGCAGCATCTGTAAGGAGAGAAAAGAGCCGACGTTTCGAGTCGAACCGACAAAGGGTCAGTTAGACTCGAAACATCAGCTCTTTTCTCTCCTTACAGATGCTGCAAGACCTGCTGAGATTTTCCAGCATTTTCTCTTTTGGTTTCCAACAAAAGAGAATCTGACCATCAATCCTTAACATTCAATCCCCACTATCAACAACATGGAGGTTTCCATTGACAAGAAACTGAACTTGACTACCCAAATAAATACAATGGTTTTAAGAGTAAGTCAGAGGTTGTGAATCTTGCATTGAATTACTCATCTCCTGACATCCCCAAACTCTGTTGTCTATCCACAAAGCACAAGTCCTGAATGTTTTGGAATAATCCATGCTTGCCTGGATGAGTGCACTCAAGAGGTGTGACACCATTCAGGACAAAACAGTCCAATTGACTGGCATCATATCCATCACCATCAACACTCATCCCCTTTACCACCAGTATAAGCAGTGTGAACTTTCTACAAGATGCATTGTAGGAATTCTCCAAATATCCTGAGGCAGCACCTCCCGAACCCATGACCATTTCCATCTCGAAGGACAAGGGCAGCAGATCCATGGGAACACCGCCAGCTCCAAGTTCCTCTCCAAGCCATTCATATTCTGGCATGGAAATGTATCACATAGAAAAGTGGGTCAAAATCCTGGAATTCCCATCCTAATGACATTGTGGGTCTACCTACAGCACATGAACAATAGCAGTTCAAGAAAGCAGCTTACTACCACTTTCTCAAAGGCAATGAGGGATGGATAATAAATGCATGACCAGTGACAAATGCCCACACCCTATGACTGAATTTTAACACTAGTTCTGAAATCTTGTCTCCTGTATCTCTTATCATAAGACCAGTACCCTTTTCATGTTCTTTTATTCTGGTGAATTCAGCTTATCTCCAAATTCTGATTTCTGTCCAGGCAATCTAGTATTCCCATGACCAATGAGATCCTCAACTACAAGATATTGGAGCACACACCATCCTGCTGTAGCAAACAACATCCTCCAAATCTCCATCAGTTGGTGAGGAAGGTTCCATAGAGTCCCAACAGTGCAGAAAGAGGCTATTCAGCCCATCAAGTCTGCACTGATCCTCCGAAGAGCATCCCACCCAGACATCGCCCTGCACCTAACCAACCAAGCCTGCATATGCTTGGACTCTATGGCAATTTAGCATAGCCAGTACACCTACCCTGCATTTCTTTGGATTGTGAGAGTAAGCCAGAACATCTGATAAAAGCACATGCAGAACTGGAGAGAATGTGCACACTGAGAGACCCAAGGCTGCAATCAAATCTGGGTCCCTGGCTCTGTGATGCAGTAGTGCTAACTACTGAGCCAATGTGTCGCCCTTCAGCTGTCAGATTTAACCATTCAATGAATCCTTCCATATTGTCTGAGGAAGGAACACAAACATAAAACAACAAGAGTAGAAGAAGCTGTTCCTTAGGGATAGCTTCAAAATGGAATGTGCAGGAAGCCATGAGTTGTCTGCTCACAAGACAGAGACCAAACCTGACTCAGTCGCCAACCTACCTACTGCTCGATTCTCATACTCCTGGGCCAATTCTTCCATTTCCTCAGATAAGTCTGTGTCATTCTCCTCACAGGACAACTTCTTCAGGATCTTACAGGCGACCAGTGATGCATCGATGCTGTCCATTGCCTGGCAAAAACACAACAGTCAATGTCTTTAGGACACTAATCCAAATTATTACATCTAAACAACAGCCATGTCATTTTCTTCACCAACACATGGTGTTATCTGTGCTGAAGATCAGGCCATGGAAATTAATCTCTCATGATTAGTCCTGCTCTGTTCCTGTAACATTGGCAGAGATACGCTATGATCAATGGGACCAAGGGCTGAAGCCAGGCCAGCCCAAGAAACCAGGGTTGAAGAGGGGTTTTGGAACTGGTCATCTGTCCATCCTGTCACTGCAGCTGAAGGAAGGAAAGAGGAGGAATTTTGGGACACAATGTTCTCCTTTACTTCTGCTTCCTTACCATGATTGACTTCATTAAAGGTATCTGACCAGTGACAATGTCAGGATTTCCAACTCCCCTTGAACTGTGCGGCTTCTTAGGGCTATTTCAGAGAGCAGTTCAGAGTTGACCCCATTGCTCTGGTCTGGAGTCATTTGTAAGCATGGAGGGGATGGCCTAGTGGTATTATCATTAGACTTTTAATCTACTGACCCACTGAATGTCCTGGATTGAAATCCTGCTTCTGCTGATGGTGGAACTTGAATGCAATGAAGATCTAGGATTAAGAGTCTCAAATCATAGTCTTAAATCAATCTCAAACCAGTCCACTATCCTGACCTTCAGAAAGTGCCAGGGTCTACAGGCAATGAAAATGGTTGATTAAGCAGCTTGGAGCTGGAACCTGAATGTTGTGTTTCTGTTGGAAATGTCTATACCTGCACCCAAAAAATTGATGCCAGATCCTTGCGTTTCTGCAAAATGGCCCAGATGAAAAGGTCACGCTCTGGATTCTCAACTTCCTGTTCACAGATCCCACTCTCCTGGGAGTAAGTGTGCAGCTCTTGGAGACTTGATGGCAGGATCTAGGATTGAAACAATAAAGCATTGCAGCAGGTTCCTGGATCATTTGCAAAATAATACCCATCACAACGGATGTTTCAGAATATCTGGAACAGGAACAGGAGGAAGTCATTTGAGCCCTTGAGTCAGCTCTAGAATTCAGTGTGATCCAAGATGATCATCTGCCTCAACTCTCTGTAGAAAGAGAGGACTGCAGGTGTGAGAGATCAGAGTCAAAAAGTGTGGTGCTGGAAAAGCACAGCAGGTCAGGTAGCATCATGAATGTGGAGGGTTGGCGGAAGGGGGCTGAGAGATAAACAGGAGGGGCGTTGGTGCTGGGGGAAAGATAGCTTGGAAGGCGATAGGTACATGTAAGTGGGAAGTGATGGTGATAGGTTGGAGTGGAGGATGGAACAGACAGGTGGGGAGGAAGATGGACAGATAGTGCCGAGTGGAGATTTGGATCTTGGGTGAGGTGGGGTGGGGGAGGGGACATGAAGAAAGCTGAATTGAAGGGTTGGAAGTGGGATGAGGTGAGAGGGGAGGGGAGATGAGGAAAGCCTTCCACCATGTTCCTGATGCTCCTTGGATGCTGCCTGACCTCCTGCGCTTTTCCAGCGCCACACTTTTCGACACTGCCTCAACTCTACTTCTGTTGTCCATGCCCCTCCCCATTTTCTTGATTCTGTCAGAGACAGAAACTGAATGTCTATCCTGGTCTTAAATACACTCAATAATGAAGCAACTGGAGTGTAAGGTGGAAAAGTATGAAGCTGTTCATTTTGGCAAGAAGAATTATTAAAAAGAAGCAAAGTATCAAAAGAGTGAGAGGTTGCAGAGGTCTGGTGCATGAATGATAGAAGGTTAGTATGCAGGTACAGCAAGTAATCAGGAAAGCTAATAGAATGTAATGTTTTATTGTGAGGGGAGTTATATACCAGAGTAGGGAAGTTATGCTTCAATTATACAGGACATTGTTGTACTGTGTACAGTACTGGTAACTGTACTTCAGGAACAATGTTAATGCTTACTAGATTAATACCTGGAAGGAATGGATTACCTTATGAGGAAAGGCTAGGCAGGCAAGGCATGTAACCTTTGGTGTTTAGGAGAGTCAGAGGTGACTTAATTGAAACATATAAGATCATGAGGGAACTTGACCGGGTGAATGTAGAAAGGATATTTCCTCTTGTGAAGTCATCCAGAACTAGGGGTCATCATTTACAAATACTGGGATGTTTATTTAAAACAGAAATGAGGACATTTTCTTTTGCCGAGAGGATTGAGAGTCTTTGGAATGCCCTTCCTCAAGAATGAGTGGATGCAGAATCTTTAAAATATTGTTAAGGTAGAGGTAGATAGATTCTTAACTACCAATGTAATGAACATTTTTTGGGGATGTGCAGGAAGAGAGTTGAAGTTAAAATTAAATCAGCCACAATGTTATTGAATGGCAGAGTAGGCTCGAAGGACTGAGTGACCTACTGTTGTTGCTTGTTTGTATGCAGCATTGACATTCTTCGGGGCGGGCAACATCAAATATACATAATCCTCCAAGCGAAGCAAATGTTTCTCATTTCTAAGTGACCAGTATTCTTACCCTGCTAAGTCCCAATATTCTCAATTTCCCAGCTACAGGTAAAGAACCTGTCAGTGACATCCTTGTTACTCCCCACTAGAATTTGGAATTTTTCAATGGAATTATCTCGTATTCTTCGAAACTCCATAGAAAACTAATGCAATTTACTCCCGTCCATCCCAGGACCATTTCCTCTTCCCAGGAACAAATCTAGGGAAACCTCGCTGTACCATCTCTTGTGAAAGTCTCTTCTTTCTTAAAAATGAGACCAAAACTACATACAGTTTTCTAGATGTAGTCCCAACAAAGCCCCCACACAATTGTAACAAGACTTCCTTAATTCTGCACTCCACTCTCTTTGACTAAAGGCCAATATGTTACATACTTTCCCAATCTGTACACATATGATGATTCTGTGGCCCTTGGATGAAAACGCCCAAGACCTTTCGAATATCAAGATTCCAAAGTTTCAAAGTTTTTCAAAAGACATCTGCATTTCCATTCTTTCAGCTGAACTGAACAATCTCCCACCTTGCAACATCATATGTTGTTTTCCAAGTTGTTCACAGAGTTAACCCATCTATATCTTTGTGCAGTCTCCATTCCCATCTAGCTTTGTATCATCACCGTGCTGGCTCTCTCCAGATAACATTGACGTGAATCGCTGAGGCCCCAGCATTGAGCAATGGGAACATCAATAATAGTCACAGCATCACCTTGTCAATGCTTGCACAGGTCCATCATGTAGTATCAAGATATCTTGGTGTGCTGTTTGGCCATTAACAGAAGATTTGTGGCCTTTCCCACCAATCCCAGCAGTTCATAGAATTAAAGCAATGAGGCTATTTTGCACAATGTAGGAGCAAATTACTGCAGATGCTAGAATCTGCAATTAAAAACATACAAATGCTGGAGAACACAGTGGGTCAGACAGCATCCATAGAGCGAGAGCTGTTGAATAGTCTAAATGACTATTCAACAGGCCATCTAGACTTGAAACATTAGCTTGGTCTCTCTCCATGGATGTTGTCTGACCCGCTGTGATCTCCAGCATTTGTTGTTTTCAGGGTGGTGGTTCTTTGAAAGAGATTAGTTCCATTTCTCACTTAGCTTCCCAGGCAAATAGTGCAAATTTCTGCCACTTTCTAATGAGATATTAACCTGATGTCATCTACCTTCCAAGATGGCCTGAACAATCCAAAGAAGAGCTGAGTTCTGGCTGCACACTGAAGCAACTATCACTAAGGTAACAATTGTAACATGATCTGCTCACCCTCACACTGTTGGTTGTACAAGCAACCAATTCCAACTGCACATTCAATTTCCAAAGTAACCAATCATAGCTCTTCACTCACTCTCCAGAATAGCCAATCCCAACTCTTAACTCATTCTCCATATTTTTCAGACTGGAAGCCTGTGACTAGTGGAGTGCTACAAGGATCGGTGCTGGGTCCACTACCTTTCATTATTTATATAAATGATTTAGAGGTGAGCATAAGAGGTATGGTTAGTAAATTTGCAGATTACACCAAAATTGGAGGCGTAGTGGACAAGTGTAGAAGGTTACCTCAGTCTACAACAGGAACTTGATCAGATGGGCCAATGAACTGAGAAGTGGTAGATGGAGTTTAATTTAGATAAATGTGAGGTGCTGCATTTTGGGAAAGCTAATCTTAGCAGGACTTATACACTTAATGGTAAGGTCCTAAGGAGTGTTGCTGAACAAAGAGACCTTGGAGTGCAGGTTCATAGCTCCTTGAAAGTGGAGTCGCAGGTAGATGGGATAGTGAAGGTGTTTGATATGCTTTCCTTTATTGGTCACAGTACTGAGCACAGGAGTTGGAAAGTCATGTAGTGGCTGTATAGGACATTGGTTAGGCCACTTTTATAATATTGCGTGCAATTCTGGTCTCCTTCCTTTGGAAAGATATTGTGAAACGTGAAAGGGTTCAGAAAAGATTTACAAGGATGTTGCCAGGGTTGGTGGATTTGAGCTAGAAGGAGAGGTTGAATAGGCTGGGGCTATTTTCCCTGGAGCGTCAGGGGCTGAGGGGTGACCTTCTAGAGGTTTATAAAATCATGAGGGGCATGGTGTGGTGAAACGGTTAAAAATTATGTCCCAATACATGTGTGAATCTAACCGGAATGGAGGTGTTGCTTAGTCCCGTGTGAATCTTATTACACACCTCCCCGTGTGAATCTTCTTATCTGTATGTAACCAGAATGGAATGTGTTTTTTAGCCTTGCTCTGCTGTTCACATGAATGTTTATATCTGGAAAAGAGTATATCAGCTGGAAAAGTCTCCAGTTCGGTGAGTCTGCTCCGGGGTTACGTTTAACCGCCGAGCGTGGGTTGTTGGCAACCGCTCTACGAGAACTGACGGCTCCCAGTTCCGGTAACATGTAGAGTGAGTATAAGCCAGACCCGTTGTAAGTATGAGACCGGGTTGTGGCGGCGCTGCGGGGAATAAAATGCTCATATTCTAGCAGACTCGCCTCTTGGTCGTTTGTTCTGTGTCAGACTACTCTCCTACGAACCTGACCTTGAGAATTTTTTTTAAAACACATGGATAAGATAAATAGACAAAGTCTTTTCCCTGGGATGGGGGAGTCCAGAACTAGAGGGTTTAGGGTAAGAGGGGAAAGATATAAAAGAGACCTAAGGGGCAACTTCTTCACGCAGAAAATGGTATGTGTATGGAATGAGCTGCCAGAGGAAGTGGTGAAGGCTGGTACAATTGCAACATTTAAAAGGCATCTGGATGGGTATATGAATAGGAAGGGTTTGGAGGGATATGGGCCGGGTGCTGGCAGGTGGGACCAGATTGGGTTGGGATATCTGGTTGGCATAGACAAGTTGGATGGAAGGGTCTGTTTCTGTGCTGTACATCTCTATGACTCTATAATAACCAATCATAGCTCTTTGCTCACTCTCTCGAATAACCAATCCCAACTCTTCACTTATTCCCCTGAGTAACCAATCTTTTCTCTTCACTCACTCTCCTGAGTAACCAACACCCAACTCCTCAATCATGAATAACCACAAACCAGCTCTTCACTGCCTCAAATCCCCTCACATTTTATTCCCAGATCACAGTCTCCCATTCCCCTTACGGATGTACAACTTCTCAAGTCTCCTGGCTCTTATTAGCCATTTCTTTAGATCTTTTCTGGCTAATATATAACTCGTAAGCCCCCTAACTAATCCTTCATGCCTCATCCTCACATAAACCACCTTCTTCCTCTTGATAAAAGTTTCAACTTCTTTACTAAACCACGGCTCCCTTTCTCGACAACTACCCCCTTGCCTGATAGGTATCTACTTCTCAAGGACCCGCAGCAGCTGTTCCTTGAATAAGCTCCACATTTCAATTGTGCCCATCCCCTGCAGTTTCCTTCCCTATTCTATGCATCATAATTGCCTTTCCCCCAGTTATACCTCTTTCCCTGCAGTATATATCTATCCCTGCCCATGACTATTCTAAAAATAACCAAATTGTGGTCATTATCACCAAAGTGCTCACCGACCTCCTAATCTAGCACCTGGCCAGGTTCATTCCCCAGTACCAAATCCAAAATGGCATCGCCCCTTGTTGGCCTGTCTACGTACTGTGTCAGAAAACCATCCTGCCCACATTGAAGAAAAACTGACCCATCTAAACTACTTGAACTATAGTATTCCCAGTCAATATTGGGAAAGTTAAAGTCCCCCATAACAACTACCATGTTACTCTCATTCAAATTGAGAATCATTTTTGCTATCCTTTCCTCTACATCCCTGGAATAATTCGGAGGCCGATAGAAAACTCTTAACAGGGTGATCTCTCCTTGCCTGTTTCTAACCTCAGCCCAAACTACCTCAGTGGATGAGTCCTCAGTTGCTGTAATATACCCTTGATTATAAATGCCACATCACCCCCTCCCCTTTTACCATCTTCTCTGTCCTTACTGAAACATCGAAATCCCAGAACTTGCAACAACCACTCATCCAGAAAGCTCTTCCAGCACCACTAATCCAGAATAATTACACCGGCACCACTCCCCACCTCTTCCTCCGCTACATTGATGACTGCATTGGCGCCAACTCGTGCTCCCGCGAGGAGGTTGAGCAATTCATCAACTTCACCAACACATTCCACCCTGACCTTAAATTTACCTGGACCATCTCTGACACCTCCCTCCCCTTCCTGGACCTCTCCATCTCCATTATTGATGACCGACTTGACACTGACATTTTTTTACAAACCCACTGACTCCCACAGCTACCTGGATGACACCTCTTCCCACCCTATCTCTTGCAAAAATGCCATCCCATATCCCCAATTCCTCCGCCTCCGCCGTATCTGATCCCAGGAGGA
>NC_057716.1:35958611-35963706 GCF_004010195.1 Chiloscyllium plagiosum | reverse complement strand
ATTGTACTCTATGCTACTTTCTCCCCACCCCCACCCTCCTCTAGCTTATCTATCCACGCTCCAGGCTCACTGCCTTTATTCCTGATGAAGGGCTTTTGCCCGAAACGTCGATTTCGAAGATCCTTGGATGCTGCCTGAACTGCTGTGCTCTTCCAGCACCACTAATCCAACAGCCATTCCTGTCCCTCCTCTAGCCATGTCTCTGAAATGGCCACAGCATTGAAATCCCAGGTACCAAACCATGCTCCTGATATTGAAGTACACACATTTCAACCTAACATCCTGATTGCTGGTGCCCTCTTGCGAACTTGTAAACCTATCCCTGACCTCGCTACCCTCAACCTCCTATCCTCCTCCTGCTGCATTAGTTTAAATGACCCCAAAGAGTATTACAAATTTCCCCCTAGGATATTGGTATCCCTCTGGTTCAGGTAAAGACCATTCCTTTTTGTAGAGGTCCCACCTTCCCTCTGAAAGAGCTCCAATTATCCAAGAATCTAAAACCCTCTCTCCTGCACCATCCCTGCAGCCACGTGTTCAGCTCTGTGCTCTCCCTGTTCCTCGTTTCATGAACACGTGGTATGGGCAACAAACCAGAGATAACAACTCTGTTTGTTCTAGCTCTAAGCTTCCATCCTAGCTCCCTGAATTTCTGCCTTAGATCTCCACCTTTCTTCCTATCAATGTGGTGCCTAAGTGGACCATGCCCCACCCTGCTCTTCCTCCAGGATCCCAAAAACACAATCAGAGACATCACAAACCTGCGAGGCAACAAACCAATCGTGAGACTTGCTCTCATTCCTACAGAACCTCCCATCTGTCCCCCTAACTATGGCGTCCCCAGTGACTAAAGCTCTGCTCCTCTTCCTTCTTTTTTGTCTAAGAAACAGGGACAGACTCTGCGCCAGAGAACCCATGCCCCATTAATTACTGCTGGTAAGTCCTCACTGACCCCAACAATATCCAAAATGGTATATTTGTTGTTGAAGGAACCACCTCAGGAGATCTCTGCACTGCCTGCCAGTTCCTTTTCCTACCCCTGATGGTAACCTATCCACCTTCTTCATGTGGCTGTGGAGTAACAACTTTCCTGTAACTCCTCTCAATAACCCCCTCCGCCTCCTGAATGATCCGAAGTTCATCCAGCTCCAGCTCCAGTTCCCTAACATGTTTCTCGAGGAGCTGGAGTTGTGTGCACTTCCCACAAATGAAGCCAGCAGGGACATCAGAGGTGACCCTTATCTCCCGCATACTGCATGAGGAACATTCAACTGCCCTAACCTGCATTCCCACTATTCCCAAATAGACCACTTAAATCTAATCCCATTTTCCAGCACTTGGCTCATATCCCTCTCAACCCTTCCAATTCATATCCCCATCCAGATGCTTTCAAACATTGCAATTGTACCAATCTCAACTACTTCTTCTGGCAGCTCATTCCATACATTAGATTAGATTACATTACAATGTGGAAACAGGCCCTTCGGCCCAACAAGTCCACACCGACCAGGGAAAAGACCTTGTCTATTTACCCTATCAATGCCCCTCATGATTTTATAAACCTCTATAAGGTCACCCCTCAGCCTCCAAAAGTTCCAGGGAAAACAGCCCCAGCCTATTCAGCCTCTCCCTATAGCTCAAATCCTCAATCCTGGCAACATCCTTATAAAGCGTGTCAACCACGTTGCTGTGGGTCGAGAGTCACATGTAGGCCAGACTATGCAAGGATGGCAATTTCCTTCCCTGAAGGACATTAGTAAACCACATGGGTGTTTTTGTTTTGACAATGGGCAATTGTTTCGTGGTTATCGTATTACAGATATTTATTGAACGAGAGTTCTGTGGGAAGCACTGAACTTGTCATTGTTCAATCTTCTCCTCACGTGGGACTGAGCTCAACCACATTGCTGTAAGGGCCTCATTTCAAAGTCAGCCCAATTGCGTCCAGAAACAATCAGTTCTATCTGCTCGATCTACAACGCAGGCAGCATCAAAAAAACAGTGTCCCTTCCTGGAAGTGTTTGATGGGACAATGTAGGGGAGACATTATTTTATATCTAACTATGCGCATTCTTTAACAGCTACAGTTTAGAAGGAGCTTTACTCTGCATCCAACTTGATGCTGTACTTGTCCTTGATGTGTTTAATAGGAACAGTGTAAAGGAAAATTAACTTTGCATCTCACCCTGTTCTGGATGGGGACAATGTAGGGGTAGCTTTACTCTGTATCGAACTGCATGCTGTCCCTGTTATGGGAGCACTTGATGGAGCCAGTGTCAAGAGACCTTCACTTTCAGTTGAAAGGGTGGAGGAAATTTAGTCTCTTTCTAACCCTGTGCTTTCCCTGTCCAGGAAATGTTTGAAGGGGGGAGGGGTGCGGTGTAGAGGCAGCTTTACTCTGTATCTCACCCTGTGCTGTCCCTGCCCTGGGATTAACAAAAACAGTAATTTCTGGGAAAACTCAGCAGGTCTGGCTGCATTTGTGGAGAGAATAACTCTTCGGTTCTTCGAATAACCCTTCTTCAGAACTCCACTCCAAAGGAGTAGAAAGAGCTTCACTCTGTTTCTACCCCATTCTGGATTTATCCTGAAAATGTTGGAAGGGGGAATTGCTTTACTTTCTGTTTAAAGGAGTAGTCAGAGCTCACATTTCAGACTAAAAGAGTAGAGAGAGTTTTGTTTTGATTCTAACCCTGTGCTGTGCCGGTCCTGGGAGTTTTTGATGGATAAGGTGTTGAGGAAGCTTAATTATGTGTCTAACTCCGAGGTACTCCTGTCCTGGATGTGTTTGAGGGAAACAGTATTCAGGTAGGTTGACTTTCAGTTTTTTAGATTAGATTAGATTACTTACAATGTGGAAACAGGCCCTTCGGCCCAACAAGTCCACACCGACCCTCCGAAGAGCAACCCACCCAAACCCATTCCCCTACATTTACCCCTTCACCTAACACTACGGGCAATTTCGCATGGCCAATCCACCCTAACCTGCACATCTTTGGACTGTGGGAGTTGAAAAGAGTGGAGGAAGATTACTCTGGACCTAACCCACATCTGAGAGTGGTTTCCATTTCCTGAGAGTTAAAGTACTTACATTTATTTTTATTGCCGTGTTGTTGACCTTCTTTCTGTCCTGAACGTCTTTCAGTGTTCTGTAGAGAGGTTCAGTGAATTCCCCGAGCAGCTCCTGGAGGACTGTGGAAACATGGTGGAGGAGGACATTCCTTTTGCTGTCTGTCGTATCACTGACGTGAGTTTGTTTTCCTCCTTGCACCACTTTCTGCAGCTTCTTGTACAAAAGAGTGTAGGGTGGAATGTTGTTGTATAGCCGCTCGAGGATTTCCGGCGTGAGGAATTCCCGGAGGTTCACACCATTCTCCAGGAAGAGTTCCACAAAGCCGGGCTTGTCACTGACGAGAGCCGCGAACATGGCTTGGTGGAGGTGGTGGGGCTGGCGTGCAGAGAAACAAATGAGTTACTGGGTCGAGTCATGAACAGTGAATGCACCTTCAACGCAGGACTCCTTCTCTCAGTAACCTGCTCCAGTTCTGCAAACTACTCTGTGCAGGTTATCACTGAATTGTTATGGTGCAGATTCGAGCCATCATTACTACACTGATTATATTCCCTACTGCCAGTCTTGTGCCTTTTCCCCATTTCGCTGCCCACTATTTCTATCAAAAAACCCTCTGCCATCTCATTCTTTTTCTTCTTACAAGTGGAATCCTCAAGTGCCTGAGTACTCTTTGCTGACTAGCCAATACTCAATATTGATGAAGGTTTTGATGGCGATATCAGTCAAAGTCAAGCGTATGGCACAAATGATAATTGAACTGCAGAGGATGGGGAAGAGGTGGGTCAGAAAAGCCATAGTTAAGGGAATAGACAGTTGGTGTGACTGCAGACTTGACTGCAGGATTTCCTAGTGCCAGAGTCAAAGATGTTACAAAACTATCTGCAGTGTCAAGGTTAAACAGCCAGAGGTTGTGCTGAAGAAAGATACAAGTGAGAAGGTAGACAGCAGGATGAGGTGCTGTAGGCCGAGTTTGGAGAAGCAAAGGGAAATTAAAAATTTGAGTGGAAACGGTGGTGTCCAAGTGGGGTGCTTGCTTAGTATTAATCACTAGGAGGGAAGAGAGTTGGGTGCTGCCACCATCACCTCAGCTAAATTAATACTCCCATGATCAGCATGCCTCATCTCCCCCCCCCCCCATCAACCAGGCCCTCAATGTGGCCAATTCATGACCACCATGGCTGGTCCAGCTCCAGTAGTGGACAAAGTGGGGGGTTCACCATGCTGGAAAATGCCACAAGTGAAATGCGTTCAGGTTGAGAATTGGGCTCCTGGGAATAGGGTGGAAAGCAACGGGAGCGAGGATTACTTTGTTCAAACGCTCTCAGCAGGGTGACCCAGCATCAGGAAATTGGGTGAGTTGGACAGGCTCTCTCCACCCACGAGTCCCACTCTCCTTGTGGTCGCACAGTGAACACCTCTCCCCATAAGACAGTCCCTCCACGCCTATTATCAGCCTGGTGAATCTTCTCTGGATTCTTTGTAAAATAGCCTGTTTTGCCTAATCAACCTGTTCAGAGATGTTATTATACACCTCTAGAGCCGGTGGGATTTGAACCTAGGTCTCCCATTCCAGGGGTAGGGATACTCCCAGTGTGCCACTAGAGAGTTCAAACAAACCTGAATCAACTTTGGATTTGGAGAAGGTGCAGAAAATGTTTACCAAGATGTCACTTGGATCGGACAGAATGACCTCTAAGGAGAGGCTGGACAAACCAGGATTGTTTTCTCTGGAGCGGTGGAGCCTGAGGGGAGATCTAATAGAAGTTCATAAAATTATGAGAGGCATAGACAGGGTTGACAGTCAGAATATCTTTCCCAGAATTGAAATGTCTAATACTAGAACATAGAAGAATACAGCGCAGTACAGGCCCTTCGGCCCTCGATGTTGCGCCGATCCAAGCCCACCTAACCTACACTAGCCCACTATCCTCCATATGCCTATCCAATGCCCGCTTAAATGCCCAAAATGAGGGAGAGTCCACCACTGCTACTGGCAGGGCATTCCATGAACTCATGACCCGC
>NC_057716.1:35916218-35957666 GCF_004010195.1 Chiloscyllium plagiosum | reverse complement strand
TATCCCTACTTCCCTTTTTGAACAAGGGAACCACATTTGCTATCTTCCAGTCTTCTGGCACTACTCCTGTAGACAAAGAGGGCATAAAAATCAAGGCCAATGGCTCTGCAATCTCCTCCCTTGCTTCCCAGAGAATCCTAGGATAAATGCCATCAGGCCCAGGGGACATATCTATTTTCACCCTTAGAGGGATGCCTTTAAGGGGGAAAACTTCAAATGAGGTGTGAGGGCCGAATTGTTTTACACAGTAAGTGCCTGGAACGCATGGCCAACGTAATGGTGGAGGCCAATATAATAGGGTCGTCTAAGGGGCTTTCAGATAAGCACATTGTAGCAGCCTGCTGTCTGCTAAAACACGGATAGGTTGCTCACTTGGCCAAATAGCAGAGGAAGCTGGATACATTGGTCAAATAAAACTCTGAAATCACAAAACCCACACAGCAGCCAGGTACTAATGATGTGAGAGTAATGCAAAAGGCAACAGCTATCCTGGACTAACTCATCACCAGCAACTTCTTCACTAAACAATGGAGGGCTCAGACAGAAAGGTGCCAGGTCCTGCTACATACACAAATGAAAAATAGCATGCCATGGGAATGATTAGCTGTTTCCAACTATTAAGTGTTCTCCCTGATTGGCCTATAGAAAGTTCCAGAAAACCATCTAAAAGGCATAAAAACAAGATTTACCTGAATTGTCTGAGGCCTTCTGAGACCAGTGTGGCGACAGCAAAGAACAGATGTCCATTCAGAGAGAGAGAAAGAGAGGAGGAAAGCA
The DNA here is from genome assembly GCF_004010195.1 of Chiloscyllium plagiosum. Lineage (NCBI taxonomy): Eukaryota > Metazoa > Chordata > Chondrichthyes > Orectolobiformes > Hemiscylliidae > Chiloscyllium > Chiloscyllium plagiosum. The sequence goes on along the minus strand of NC_057716.1, from coordinate 35,956,889 downwards.
GCTTCGCAACTGCTTAAGTCAGCAAGTGACTTGGGAAGTATTGTAACCTTAAGGAGCCAAATCAGATTAGAGACAGTATGTCTAGTATTAATGGTTGGCGTACCTTTGTTCTGAATAACTTGGTACTGTTTTTCATTGGTACTGGCTTGAGTTTGTCTTGATTTGTCCATTTTGGTATTGTGGGACACCTGGGCAAATTAATTCATAACAGTCTGATGGGAGTTGTCTAACTTGTTTAAGGAAGAACTAGAAAACAACATGAAGAAGCAAGGAGTTCAGGGATATGGACCATGGGCAGGCAGAAGGGATTAGTTTAATTTGGTGTCATATTCAGCACAACATCATGGGCCAAAGACCCTGTTCCTGTGCTCCAATGTTCTATGTCACAAAAAAGTATTCAAACACATATGGGAAGACCCCATTGGATTTCAAGTTCAACGCCCTGACAGGTAAAAGGCCCAAAGCTGTTCACTGTATCCAATTATGGTCTCACTAGTGCCTTGCACAGTTCAACAAGATCTCCCTCCTTTTATAGAAGAACAGAAATTGCTGGAGAAAGTTAACAAGTCTGGTAGCGTCTGTGGAGACTGAAAGCAGAGTTAGTGTTTTGAATCCAGTATGATTGATGTTCAGAGCCATTCTGAAGAAGAATCACTGGACAGAAAACATTTTCTCTCTGTTTTCTCTCTCTACAGATGCTGCCAGACCTGCTATGTTTCTCCAGCAACTACAGTTTTTGCTTCAGACTTTAAGCATCTACTGTTTTTTTGTTTTATTTTACTTTTATACTCCATTCTCTTTGAAATAGAGACCAACATTCCATTTGTAACACCTATGCCTACTGAATGTGGACCATTCTGTCCATTGTGCTTGCATTGGCCCTTTGTGAGAACACTCATCTGCTGCCTTCTGTCTATAGCTCTGAGTCTCCCATTTAGCTTCTTACTCCCGAGTGCCAGTTGATTAGTGAATCTAGATGGTATTAGTGAGAAAATGTGAGAAGTGTTCAGTGGAGCCTTTACAAAGTTGATCCCTGGGCTTCACGGTGCACAGCCTCATGGCTCTGCAGTGATGCTTCAATCAGAAGAGAGACCGAATGGACTTGTTCAAAGGGAGGCTTGAGAGCATTGGCTCCGCCTCCTGGTAGCCATCACTTGTCGTGATAGAGGTCAGAGCTGAGAGCCTTTTGGGAGCAATGATACTGACTTCCAACAGACGGTAAGGCGCAAACAACTGACACAAGATCCTTGAGGGCAACAACAGAGAAAAGACACAGGAAACCTGAGGGATGAGCGATCACACAAGTGTTGAGAAAGTAGCTGACAAAACCCCACATGGATAATGGAGTATGGAAGGGAAAGGAGTGTGGATGAAAAGGAAAGGAATGGCAAAAAAGGTAGAGAGAATTGCAAATGCAAGATTCACCAGCCGGGAAGATTGGCGTTGCTTTGAACGATAAAGGGATTAGTGTCCAGGAGGGACTAGGCTGGTTTGAAAATTAAAAGCTAAAGAGTTGGATTGCAATATTTTGAGGACAGAGTGTTAATTGTGTACTGGCCATTCGCGGCTGGAGTGTGGAAAATTCAGAGACAACCATATTTGGCCAATTCTGAGCATTTCTTAGCGAGAATGGGAGGAGGGCGAGGGCTCGCTGTCAATCAGCAAAAGCTTTTTTGGCTTCCCAAGCACTTTACTGCAAGCTCAGAATAGACAGCTTCCTGACAGCAGGCTGGTTATGGTGGGGCGGGGGTGGGGGAAAGAGAACAATGCCTAATAAAGGCTTTAGGTGGAAGGGAGACTGTGTTGAATAGGATATGGAGTAAAATAGAAAATAGAAGCCAAAACAGGCCTTTCAGCCCTTCAAGCCTGCTTTGCCAGTCAACAAGATCATGGCTGATCATCAACTCAGTCCCTGTACCCACTTCCTCCCCATATCCTTTGAAACCCCTTAATGCTAAGAACTATATCTAAATTCTTCCTGAAAACATCCAATGTTTGGCCTTAACCATTTCCTGTGACAGATAATTCCACAGCCACACCACTCTCTGGGTAAAAACATTTGCCCTCATCTTAGTTATAAATAGCCCATCCTAGTATATGATTATTTTAGAGGTAAAAACAATGACTGCAGATGCTGGAAACCAGATTCTGGATCAGTGGTGCTGGAAGAGCACAGCAATTCAGGCAGCATCCGAAAAGCTTCGAAATCGACGTTTCGGGCAAAAGCCCTTCATCAGGAAAAATGATTATTTTAACATAGTGTATAACAGCTAGTTACAACCGGGTTACGTGATTGCACTTTAGGGATTCTAAGAAACAGAAAGAAACCAATTTTGCCATTAAGTTTGCACTGACCCTCAGAAGAGTATCCCACCCAAATCCAGCCCCCTACTCTATTTCTGTATCTCTTGTGGTCTAATGCACCTAGCCTCTGCATCCCTGGACACGACGGACAATTTAACATGCCTAATCCACCTAATCTGCACATTTTTGGATGATGGGAGGAGACCAGAACACTGAGCAGAAACTCACATAGACATAGGAAGAACATACAAACTCTGCACCGACAGTCACCCAAGGCTGGGATCGAACCCTGGTCCATCATGCAGTGAGGCAGCAGTGCTAACCACTGAGCCACTGTGTCATCCTGTGGTTGAGATTCTTCAGACAAAATTTAAGATTAAAAACATAATATTGGTTATCTATGCAAAATGTAACACACAAAACATCAACTTAAAAGATTGAAACACTGATTATATTCTCAGAGAGAGTCCTTTATGCTGTTTCTGTACCTTGCCTTTAAGGATCCCACATGTTGTGTGCACAGAATGTTGTGACTTTGCTAGGCAGTTCCTCTGCCGTGGATTTGCAAGTTTCTGACTCAGAAATAGTTGCTTTGTGGTCATATCAGCTTAGCAATTTTTTTTATTCCTTCATGGGATGTGGGTTTTGCTGGCTGTGCCTGCATTTATTACCTGTTCCTAGTTGCCCTTGAGAAGGTGGTGGTGAGCTGCCTTCTTGAACCACTGCAGTCTTGAACCAATGGCCTTAAGGAGGGGATTCTACAATTTTGACCAAGCGTCAGTGAAGAAATGGCGGTATATGGTGAGTGACTTGAGGAGGAACTTGAAGATTTTCTCATATAGCTGCTGCCCTTGCTCTTCTAGATTGAAGTGGTTGTGGTTTTGGAAGGTGCTGATTGAGGTTTAGATTAGATTATATTACATTACATTACAGTGTGGAAACAGGCCCTTCGGCCCAACAAGTCCACACCGACCCGCCGAAGCGCAACCCACCCATACCCCTACATTTACTCCTTAACTAACACTACGGGCAATTTAGCATAGCTAATTCACCTGACCTGCACATCTTTGGACTATGGGAGGAAACCGGAGCACCCGGAGGAAACCCACGCAGACACGGGGAGAACATGTAAACTCCACACAGTCAGTCGCCTGAGGCGGGAATTGAACACGGGTCGCAGGCGCTGTGAGGCAGCAGTGCTAACCACTGTGTCACCGTGCTGCCCACACGGTGGGCGGCATGGTGGCACAGTAGTTCTTTGGTGAATTTCTGCAATGCATCTTGTAGATAGTACACACTGCTGCAACTGAGCATTGGCATTGCTGGGAGTGGATGCTTGTGGATATCATGCCAAGCAAGCAAGCTGCTTTGTCCTGAGTGCTGTTGGAGCTGAATCCATCCAGGCAAGTGAGGAGTATTCCATCACACTCCTGACATGTGTCTTGTAGATGTTAGCAGGCTTTGGGAAGTCAGGACTTACTCACTGTAATATTCCTAGCCTATGACCTTCTGTTGTGGCCATTATGTTTATGTAACGAGTCCAGTTAAGTTTCTGGTTAATAGTAACCCCAAGGTTGTTGATAGTGGGGCATTCAGTGATAGTAACATCAATAAGTATCAAGGGTGATGGTTAGATTGTCTCTTATTGGAGATGGTCACGACATGGTATTTTTGTGGCGCATAAGTTATGTATCACTTGTCAGCCAAAGCCTGGAAATTGTCCAGATCTTGTTGCAATTGAACTTCAGTACCGAAGGAGACTCAATCAGTGCTGAGCACTGTGAAATCATTGCTGAATATCCCCACTTTTGACCTTATGATGGAGGGAAGGTCATTGATGAAGCAGCTGAAGGTGGTTGGGCCCAGGACACTACCCTGAGGAATTCCTGCAGCTGAGATGACTGACATCCAATAACCACAACCATCTCCTTTTGTGCCAGGTATGACTCCAATGCTTTGCTGCTTTAAAGAAACTAACCCACTGAGTTAGCTGATGCCTGGTGAGTGACCAGTTATTGGACCGTTCTCGATAATATAGGCCATAGGAACATGACCATGAGCACAGAGATCACTCTCTGGGAACACTGCAATGCCAAACTCACTGGTGCCAAGTTGGGCAAAGCGCCCTGTTTGGTCCCAGTGCTAGATTCTCGAAAGGCAAGAAAATCTTAATCCTATTACATTTGCATTGGTGAGCAAATGAGGTTGTCAGGGATGCATGAGAGCATTAGCAAACAATGGCTGACATTCTGGTTGACATTCTGGCCACTTCACATCATGCCAAAAGGAAGTGTCTCCATTTCCGACTCCTTTTCAGTCCTTGCCATTGGTTTGTCAGCTCATGGCGAAGAATCTGCAAGAAAGAAGAAATTTGACCTGCAATAAAGCCTGAATGTTGCACCAAGCACACTGGGACTCACCTTCCAATGTTTGTCATCGGTGAAAATGGTGCTTTTGGCAATATCCACTCTGTTCCAGGCCACAGCCAGCTTCATCTGGTGATCCAGGTTCTCCTGGCCTTTGTGCCCATGGGAACTAGAGGCTGAGGCATCCAAACAGAAGGGAAACAGGTCATGTTAAATGTTTGGGACTGATGCAATGCAAACAAACTGTGGTGCAGTGCTAATGTCACTGATCTAGTAATCTAGAACACCGAGCTTATGTTCTGGGAATAAAACAAAGAAGCAAAACTAATGTCAAAACAGAAACACAAATTGCTGGAAAAAACTCTGCAGATCTGGCAGCATCTGCAAAGAGGGAAACAGAACGCTTTCAGTTCTGAAGAAGGGCCACCGGACTGGAAACGATAACTCGGCTTTCTCTCCTCCATAGATGTTGTCAGACCTGCTGAGTTTCTCCAGCATTCTGTGTTTGTTTGCTTCACGCGCTGGGGACGTGGGTTCAGATCGCACCATGGCAGATGGTGAAATTTGAATTTGATTTAAAAAGAACAGTAGAATATAACAAAAAACTAGTCTACTGGTGGCCATTGTTGATTGTTATCAAATTCCATCTGGTTCCTATGTCCTTTTGGGAAGGACATCTGCCAGACTTGCCCGGTCTGATCTACGTGTGACTCCGGACACACACCAATGGATTTGTCCCTGACCTGTCCTCCAGGACATTAAGAACAGGCAATAAATGCTGGCCCAGGCAATAGTGCCCATATCCCATTGATAAATAATAACAACTAAGCCCAGGGTCAATCTTCAACCAAAATTCTCTGATTGTTGAGTCTGAATCTTGGCTGAGTGCACCATATTTAACCTTAGCTGCATTTCCCTTTGTGCCCCAATTCTCTGTCACTCTAGAAATTACATTTTCCAAGCTCGCCTCAATTGGAGATAATGTTTGAATGAGTTCCCTCAGTTCCACAACTTGGGTTGCGGGGGAGGGGGGGGGGGGCTCGCTCGTGAATGGACTGAGAATCTTCTCCAAACATCTAGCCACACAAACAGTGGTCAGATTCCTGCCCGGATTAGACCCACCAGGCTTGGTTCCTGTTCAAACCCGTCTGCCATGTCAAAACGCTTGCTGAGATGCATCTGGTCTATTGTCTCTCTGTTGTCCCTTGGGGCTGTATCAGGAGCCCAAGGTTAAGGTCCAGCATGAAAACACCAGAGAATCTAGCCCCTACCATTCTGACATTCTGGACCTGTTCACACCCACCTTTCAGCAAGGCCTCCAGAATGGCAACATCCAACTCATCATTCCTCGACTTCTCCGTCCTGAAAACAGTCAGCAGCTCCCTCATCCTAACAATGTCCTGAATCTGAGGAGAGAGGACGAGCAGTAATTTACTGATTTTACAACCACGTTCATCAGTAACACACATATAACTGCTCAGCTTCTGGTAGCAAAAAGGGAAACTCAGCCAAAGAGACTGAGGTTTGCAGTACAGAGATACCAGTATGGGTTCAGAGGGTCAAAGAGGGGAGGCACAGTGGCACAATGCCAGGAACTCTCTGTAGTGTTTGCATGTTTTTCCAGCGTTCTCTGGGTTACATGGATTGGCCTTGCTAAAATTATGTTGCCTGTCGTGTCCAGGGATGTGCAGTTTAGCTGAGTTAGCCATGGCAAAAACGCCATGTGGAGCTAGGGGGATGGAGTAAGTGGCGGGTTTGGGTGGGATGCTCCTCGAAGGGTTGGTGCATGATTATAGGAAATGAGCAGAAACTATTCAGCTGGGATAGGAGCTATGTAAACATTCTCGTGATAACAACAGTCAGAACTACTGAGTGTTCCAGAGCATTGAAAATAGCAGATCTTGAACATGATGCTTCGAGAACTTTATATCAATTGCGCTTTCCAATTTGAAATGTTTTGCCCTTGGGCTGTCCACCTGACATAAAGTAAGTTGTATATGTAAAACAACTACAGGTAGTTCTGCTTTAACATGTCTTCCGTTAATGTCAATTGGCGATTGGGTGAATGCGGGACACATTTTCTGAAACAGAAACTTTTAAAGTGTATGTCGTCTGTAACGTGACTATACCTGCAACACTTTTAAGTGTATTTGTATTGCGTGATTTTTGTGTAGCGTGGGTCACACAGGAACGCAACTACTGCGTAATAGCAGAACTACCGTACATCAACTGAATCAAGCAGTACAGCTTGCCCAGAGAATAAGTTGAGTGTTCTTTCAAGTTATGTAATATTCCAGTTGAAATGGTCTTATAATCTTTCTTGGTTATGCATTTTAAGAGTAAAGCTTACTTGTGGAAAGAAAAGTGTTGGAGTGGGGATCAGGCTAACGGCTCAGGGTTGGAACAGTAATGGGAGAGTCTAGGACCACAGAGCATGATCTCAGAATAAGGGTTTGCACATTTAAGACCGAGATGAGGAGGATGTTCTTCTCAAAGAGAATAGTGAATCTGTGGAATTCTTTTAGGGCATAGGGTGGATCAATAAATAGATGCAAGGTTGAGACAGACAGATTTTTATTCAGTAAGGGGATCAAGTGTTAAGGAGAATAGACAGGAAGGTGAAATTGAGGATTATCAGGTCAGCCATGATCTCATTAAATTGCGAAGCAGACTCGAAGGGCGAAACAGCTGACATTTTATGGTCTTGTTGAGAAGAAACAGGAGCAGGAGGAATTCTCTGTCACTTGTTTGTATAAATCCCCCACATCTAGCAATTGTGAGTGCATTATTCCCCGTATCTCCCCCCACTGGCAATTGGTCCTGACCTCTCAGTAATGGGAGATGTGACTATTCAGTTCAGATCTGTACTCAAGCTTCAACTATCAGATCTAATCAACAAAACAGATTTGCATTTGTACAGCATGTAAATGGGGCATTTGCAGAGAACAGTTCCCAATATCTAAATGAAAGACCAAGTTAAAAATTAGCCATGAAGAGAAAAAGTTAAAATTGAAAAGGAAAGTGAAAATGTAGATAATATAAAGAGGTCTTTAAAAGGTGAAAAAAAAGTCTTTCACGGGGAACTTGTGAGTGATGAAGTTATGCTGAGTTTATTAAAAAAACACTTGACATCAGTTATTTTACAAATGATGATGGAAGTGAGAATCTGAATGTACAGCTAAAATGATTTGAAACAACTGTCTGAGGTGACTGGACAGAAGGAATTTATTCAAAATGGTTTTGCAAATTCCAAGGTGGATAACTGGGCTCTGTTTTGACTGTGAACTGATGATATGGAGAAAGAGCATTGAATTCCAAGTGTTTCCCAGGTTCTACAATAGCTCCTGTGGATTGGTAGGATGGCAAATGTAATCAAATGATGGATGACAGGAGAGAGAGACAGAGAGAACGGTAGGCCAGTTAGCCTGACATCAGTAAGAAGGAAAACTCAACCATGGAGTCAGCATACTGAGTAGGCAGTTGGGAGGTCATGTTGCAGCTGTACAGGACATTGGTTAGGCCACTTTCGGAATATAGCGTGCAATTCTGGTCTCCAAGCATGTTGTGAAACTTAAAATAGTTCAGAAAAGATTTACAAGGAAGTTGCCAGGGTTGGAGAGTTTGAGCTATATCAATAGATGGGGACTATGGAGGCTGAGGGGTGACCTTATAGAGGCTTATAAAATCACGAGGGGCATGGATGGGATAAATAGACAACGTTTTTTTCCCCAGGATTGTGGAGTCCAAAACTAGAGGGCATAGGTTTAAGGTGAGAGGGGAAAGATATAAAAGAGACCTAAGGGGCAACTTTTTCATGCAGAGGGTGGTACGTGTGTGGAAGTGGTGGGGGCTTATACAATTACAACATTTAAAAGGCATCTGGATGGGTATATGAATAGGAAGAATTTAAAGGGATATGGACCAAATGCTGGCAAAATGGACTAGATTTATTTAGGACATCTGATCAGAATGGTTATGAAGGACCAAAGTGTCAGTTTCTGTGTTGTATATATCTATCACTCTGTGACTCTGTTGCCAATGGCAAATGGCTAGAAAAGATGTCCACTACTGACAGAAGAGCGCACAGTTGCCATAATGATGTGGTCAAGAGAAAGGTTGGAAATTGGATGATGAAAACTGCTTGTCCACAGAGAAATGCTTGCTTTAATTAATCTCACACACTGTCCCTCACACGCACCAGCATTCTGTTATTTTTATTTGTCACCATTCATTTAATATCTGCCTGTCAGGAAGAAAACGCCTCCCATTTCAGCAGAAAAGGTTAAGATGAAATGAGGGCTGCATGACATTCAGCCCCTTACCCCTTATGTGGAGACAATCCTGACTCTAACCACCCCAAGTGGCTGACTGACTGACTGTGTCTAAGCCTCTGGATTGGTACCAGGGGCTGCCACAGTACCCGAACCCACTGATCAAAGGCTAACCCATTAATTTGACTGAGGCCTACTGATAACCATGTCAAGCTTCCTGGTTTTGTGTCTGTCCCTTGAGCCTGATAAAGGACAAAAAGAGAAAAAGAAAAGAGAAGGTAGGGTTGCTGTGAGTATCTCAGGAGACTCAGAGCGAGTAGGTGCTGTGAGAGCAAACGAGGTGCTCTGCAGTGCAGCCTAGTCCAGTCCATGAGCTCTTGAGGAGCCGTTTCAGGATACTGAGACAAACACGATGGACTGAATGGCCTCATGCTCGCATGTAACTCTCCTATAGTTCAATAGAAGATAACATAATATATGGTTGAAATTTGTCAACAGCCTTTAAACAAGAGAAATATGCCGAATAACTGGGGTGTAGATATTATACTGCCCATGACTGGAGAAAAAGACTATTGACAGATCCAAGAGTCAATAAATCATTTGAAAGCTGTCAACATGAATGTTGCTTAAAATAAGTAAACCTTTCATCAAATCTTTGTATCTTACATTCATCTGGACAATTAACAAGAATGCCAGTTTAAGGAGTATAAATATTGGTTTCCCCTTAAATTGAGTCTTATTTCAGCCATATCTATAGGCAGTTCATCTGAGTCATTAGTGGGAAATCTCTTAAAATCCCCAGTTCTAGATTGAATTGGTGAGCATTTAGAAATGGCAGAACTCAGGCAGTCAATTTGTGAGAGTTCAATCCCAGTCACATGGGACACATTCAGTGGAGTTTTTGAAGAAACCATTGGAGTGGGGAATAGAGTGTGGTGTGTATAGTGTTTCAACCCCATCATCTGAGAAGGTCCCCACACGTGCACACACACACTCACACACTTTTTATCAAAATCCGGAAGGGATTGTAATAGCATAGACAGCAGCCACAGTGACATGGATATCGTTGTACCTTTTTGGTCCATGATGTTATCTCCCGCTCAGAGAACTTGTCATACATTTCAGCAAAGAACATGCGCAGTTGCTTCTGGACGAAGGAGATGGTTATCTGAGCCATGGGCAAGTCAGCCGCATTAGCCAGAACATCTGCTACTCGTCCTGAACCTTCCACTATTACACAGGGGGTGCCATTGCCCATGGCATTGTATATTGTCTATAACAGAACAAACACCGTTACTAAACAACAAAGCCCATGGCAGCCCTTACACAACAGGAGGCCTTTTGCTCCAAGCTACTCCCTTACATTAGTCTCACCACGCCCTTCTTCAGCCCCTCAAAAAGAAAACAACATGCTTCAATGATGAACTGCAGCCTGTAATTAAGGTGGGTCACGTTTCTGATCTGACAATCCAACTAGGAATCAATGAAGTCCTGAAGTGCTGAGGAAGTCACAGCTTTAACCTTCCTGAAACTGCAGCAAAGCGTCACTGTCAGGCAGCAGCACGGCCCTGGAGAAGGTAAGGAGAGAGTTCAAGGCACCGAATTCAGAATCTCCTTCAGGCCTGAGCTCCCAGGATCTTGACCAAAAGTTAGAGACGCTGGACTCACGAGCAAGGCCTCTACCCCTGCTTTTGATTGGAGAAGCCCGGGGTCAGAGAGTCAGTGCTGAGGGAGCACCACACTGTCAGGGGTGCATGTAGAACTGAGGAAGCACTGCACTGTCAGGAGGGAGGGTGGCTGCAGAACCGAGGGAGCGCCACACTGTCAGGGTGGGGGCTGCAGATCTGAGGGAGCGCTGCACTGTTGAGGGTTTGTGGGGGTGGCTGTAAGACTGAGGGAGTACTGCATTGTCGAATGGGGAAGTAATGAGGGAGCATCTCACTATGGGGTGGGGTGCAGAAATGAGAGAGTTCTACATTGTTGGGGGTGGGGGGGGTGGAGGGAGGGTGGCACCACTGTGGAATGCCACACTGTTAGAGGTGCCAGCTATCAGATTATTCATCAAAGAAAGGCCTCATCTATCTTCTCAAGTGGAGTCAGATTTCCAACAGCACTTCTAACTGAATATTGACCAGGTCTCAACAACATTATAGGGGAGATGTTCTGCATAGGTTCTGGCATTGCAAATGTAGAGTGGCATGGTGGCCCAGTGGTTAGCACTACTGTCTTACAACCACAGGGACCTGGGTTCAATTCCTGCATTGGGTGACTACCTGCAATGGGATTTGCACATTCTCCCGACGTCAGTGTGGGTTTCCCCCCACTATCCAAAGATGTGCAGTTGTGGTGAATTGCCTAGTCATTAGTCAGGGATAAATGTATGGAAATGGATCTGGGTGGATTACTCTTTAGAGGGTTGGTGTGGACTTGTTGGCCAAATGGCCTGTTATCACACTGTAGGGAATTTAATCTAAGTATACTATTAAAGGAACTTATTCTATTTGTAATCTTTGGGACATCAAGAAGTTGTAAATAGGGTGAAAAGAAATACAAGTTTGAATCTTGCTTTTCTCACTCACGTTCAGAGTTCCTGGGCCTCCTTCAAGGACAACACATACAATTGGGGTTTCAATTCCAACATCTAGAAAACAATTATTAATCAGAATTTGTCAGCTGTAAGATCTTCCGCTTTCTTAAACAATACCTTCTTTCCTTTGGGTCACGCGTTCTAAACATACATAGTGAGAGAGTGGGGCTCCTTATTGAAAGCAATATTCCTAAATCAGATCCTTCATTCTTGATTTTTGCCCTTCCCTTCCAGACAGGAAAACCATAAATCTACGCAAAAGTTGTTGCCCATAGTTTCACTGAAAGCAATATTGCTGGAGGAATCACCTCAGAAATCAGACATGATAGTTACCATCACAGTTTTTGTGATTTATGTTCCATCTCCTCTTTTAAAAGTTCCAACATTTCCAACAGTTTCTATGGCAGGAGCGTCTACACCGCATGAGTGATTGGGTAGATATTTTCAGCTATTTGTCTTTGAGAAGCTTCACAGCTCAGACGGGCATTATCCTCACCTCCAATCCAAACATCAAACAGTCTCAGGATTCTGATAACATAGACGAGTTACAATCTCTACAATCAAACATGCCCAGAACAGGACCGGCCAGGTACAACATGGGGTTAGCTATAAGTAAAGCTTGCTCTATACTGCCCCCAGCAAGCACTGCCAGATCAGGTACAGCAGAGGACAGACAGAGAGTAAAGCTCTCTTGACACTCAACTGAAAGTAAAGCTCCTTCTGCACTGACCTCATCAAACACTCTCAGGACAGGTTTAGCATGGGATTAGATAATGAGTAAAGCTTTCTCTACTCTTAAACTGAAAATGGGGTCAGATACAAGGTACAAATCTTTTTACTCTTTTAAACTTAAAGCTTCCCTACTCTTTTGAATTGTAAACAGAGTATTTTCTACACTGACTTCATTAAACACTCCCAGGACACGTTTTAAACTGAAAGTATAGCTCTACCTGCACCATCCCCAATCCCTCCCTGTAGAAATACATCACAGTTAGGTACACAATAAAGCTGCCTTGAATCTTATAACCTGAAAAAGTAAAGCTCCCTTAACACTGTTTCCATCAAAATCTCCCAGGATAGGGACAGCATGGAGTTAGATACAGTGAAGCCCCCTTGACACTGTTTCCATCAAACATTCCCGAAACAGAGACAGCCAATGACTAAGTTCACTGAGAGTCCAGTGTGGTCACAGCATTGTTTCAATTGAGATTAAAAGTGTCTATGGAATGTATCACAAAACAGACTCCATATAGTAAAGTTCGAAAACAGTCACATAAAACACTTACAGGAAAGATAATGGCCAGGTTAGATACAGATTTAAATTCTGTCTGTATTACTTCACCAACACTCCCAGTGCAATGATTGCACCAGTTGGGTTGAAGTGTTAAACTCAACGTACGGTGAATGTAACTGCCTAACGCAAAACCACAGGTGGACAAGCCCTACCTTCAGTTCCCATTCGCTGCTTTGAGATGTACTTTTCCAATTGGGCCCTTAGGAGAATCTCCACACCATATTGTCCATGGGTGCCATTGTCAACCAGGATAAAGTGGGTATGGTTGTAGTCCAGGCAGGATAGTCTGCCCTGATTGGCCTCATCCATGTAATATTCCACAGGAAACCTGCCCTGTTCCAGGAAAGTGAATTCTGATTAGTTACAAGCAGTATAGCTGTTATATCACTTCTGCCTCTGGCATTTCAGCTTAGAGAGAGCTTAGTTTCTGTCTTCTTGCTGAAGTGGTGATCAGTCAGGTAGAATGTGAGTGAAGCCCTCTAGGAAAACTAAGATTTCAAATTCTATAACCTCCATGTCCATCAATGACATGTGACCTCACCTCACAGCTCAGATCCAGCTAGTGGTCCTTCTTTTCAGGGCTGTCCTTGAACTTTGATTTCTTCATTCATGACATTGCAAGCAAGGCCAACATTTAATGCCTCGCCCTAATTGCCCCGCAGAAGGTAGTGGCAACTGCCATCTTGATCTGCTACAAAACAATCCGATACTCATTGGCAGTTTGATAGAAGTGAATAGCTTTGGCTTTGTCAGAGGGCTCTTAAGCCTGTGGGTCTGGAGTCATATTTAGAACATTGCCTTCTCGAAATGACCCCTTTTATAATGGGGTAGCTTAAACTCCCATGTTTTAAATAGTTAACGTAATTTAGTAATGAATTTAATTGATGTTCTCAGACCAGTACTGGACCTCCAAATTACTGGTCCAGTGACTTTACCCCTGTCTCTCCCCAGCATGGCTCTCTCTCTCTCTCTTTCTCTCTCTTTCTCCTGGTGTACTTCTTCAACTACCTCATGCTCTAAAGAAGGGTCACTGGACCCAAAACGTTAACTCTGATTTCTCTCCACACATGCTGCCAGACCTGCTGAGCTTTTTCCAGCAATTTTTGTTTTTGTTTCTGATTTCTAGTATCCGCAGTTCCTTTGGTCTCCAATCATCAGTCTCTCACCATCTCTATAGCTCACCTCCCCAGTTATCAGGATGTCTTTGTATCAAACAACTGACCTGCTATTAGCAGGTCTCTCCCTATAGAAATCAGGATATCTTTCTACGCTCACTTCTCATTTTTCCCTCTGCGGCTCACTTCTGCAGTTACACGAAACTCCTTCCCTTCTGGCTCACCTCTCAATCCATCAGGCTCCTTTCTGCCTCTCTCTCTAACACTCTAACACTCTCTCTCTCTCTCTATCTCTCTTTCTCTCTCTCTCCCCCTCTCTCAATCACTCCTCGCACCAGCTGTCAGTCTCTTTTTCCATGGATCGCCACTTCTCTAGCCATCCGGCTCTCTCTCTCTATATGGATCATCTTCTCTCCAGATATCTGTATTACTCTTTCTCTAAGGCTTAGTTCTCCAGCTATCTGGATCTTACTGTCTACTGCTCATGTCTCCAGCCACCAGGCTCTCTCTCTCTCTCTCTCTCTCTCTCTCTATTGTTCACCAATCCAGCTATTGAACTCTCCCTCTCATGTATATGATGATTCAGCTCTCCAGTTGTCAGGCACTCTCCCGATCTAGTCACAACCCTCCATTCTGAAAAGCATCCCTCTGTCTCTTATGGCTAAGCCAGTTCTGTATCCATCTTGCCAGCTCAACCCTGATGCCATCTTTTGTACCAGTTTGCCATGGTGCCGGATTGGTAAGGGGACTAGGTTTTATTGCGTCCTTTTTTTCATTCTTTTCATTGGGAATTTAGATAGTGGGAATGGAGGTTAGGGCGTTGAATGTTCCTTCTGCAGAATGTGGGAGGTAAGGGACACCACTAGGGATGGGCACAATAGAAATGTGGAGCTTGTTCAAGGAACAGCTACTGCGTGTCCTTGATAAGTATGTACCTGTGAGGCAGAGAGGAAGTGGTTGAGTGAGGGAGCTGTGGTTTACTAAAGAAGTTGATTCTCTTGTCAAGAGGAAGAAGAAGGCTTATGTTAGGATGAAACGTGAAGGCTCAGTTAGGGTTCTTGAGAGTTAAAAGTTAGCCAGGGAAGATATAGAGAGAGAGCTAAGAAGAGCCAGAAGGGGACATGAGAAGTTATTGGCAGGTAGGATCAAGGAAAATCCTTAAGCTTTCTATAGTGTATTGGAAATAAGGATTAAGGGTGATTTAGTGGTTTGGATCAGAAGTTGGCTAGCTGAAAAAAGACAGAGGGTGAAGGTTGATGGGAAATGGATCCTGGAGATCAGTTACTAGTGGTGTACCACAAGGATCTGTTTTGAGTTCACTGCTGTTTGTCATTTTTATCAATGACCTGAATGAGGGCGTAGAAGGGTGGGTGAGTAAATTTGTAGATGACTCAGAGGAGTTGTGGAATAGTGCTGAAGGATGTTGCAGGTTACAGAGGGACATAGGTAAGCTGCAGAGCTGGGCTGAGGGTTGGCAAATGGAGTTTAATGCAGAAAAGTGTGAGGTGATTCACTTTGGAAGAAACAACAGGAATAAAGAATACTGGACTGATGGTAACATTCTTGCTAATGTAGATGAGCAGAGAGATCTCGATGTCCATGAACATAGAACCTTGAAAGTTGCCACCCAAGTTGATAGGGTCGTTAAGAAGGCACACAGTGTGTTAGCTTTTATTAGTGAGGGATTGAGTTTCGGAACCATAAGATCATGCTGTACAAAACTCTGTACAAAAGTCTGGTGCAGCCACACTTGGTGTATTGTGTACAGTTCTGGTCACTGCATTATAGGAAGGATGTGGAAGGTTTGGAGAGGGTTCAGAGGAGATTTACTAGGATGTTGCCTGGTGTGGAGGGAAGGTCTTATGAGGAAAGACTGAGGTTGTTTTTGTTAGAGAGAAGAAGGTTAAGAGGTGACTCAATTGAGACATATAAGGTAATCAGAAAGTTAGATAGGGTGGACAGTGAGAGCCTTTTTCCTTGGATGGTGATGGCTAGCACGAGGGGGCATAGCTTTAAATTGAGGGGTGATAGATACAGGACAGATGTCAGAGGTAGTTTCTTTACTCAGAGAGTAGTAGGTGCATGGAACACACTGCCTGCAACAGTAGTAGACTCACCAACTTACAGGCATTTAAATGGTTATTGGATAATTGTATGGATGAAAATGGAATAGTGCAGGAAAGATGGGTTTTAGATAGGTTTCTTCTCAGATATGTCAGCGCAACATCGAGGGCCGAATGGTGTAATGTTCTATGTTCTACGTTCATGGTAAATACGTTTACAGATGACACCAAAATTGGTGGTAAAGTGGACAGTGAAGAAGGTTATCTCTGAGTACAATGGGATCTCGATCAACAGAGTTTAATTTGTATAAATGCATGGTATTATATTTTGGTAAAACAAACATTGGTAGGACTTATACAATTATTGGTAGGTTCCTGGGAGTGTTAGGTAGAAGTGGGTACTGCAGATGCTGGAGATCAGAGTCAAGATTAGAGTGGTGCTGGAAAAGCACAGCAGGTCAGGCAGTGTCTGAGGAGCAGGAAAATCGGGCAAAAGCCCTTCATCAGGAAAGTTGTCAAACTGAGACCGAGGGGTGTAGTTCCTTGAAAGTGGTGTCACACGTAGACAGAGTGGAAAGAAGGCTTGGCTTCATTGGTCACAGCATTGAGTACAGGAGTTGAGACATATTATGGCTGTAAGGCCATACTTGGAGTACTGCACACAATTCGGGTCACCCTGTTAAACTGGAAAGGGTGCAAAAAACGTTTACAAGGGTGTTACTGAGACTGGAGGTTTTGGGTTATAAGGAGAGACTGGATAGCCTGAGGCATAGAAGGCTAAGGAGTGACCTTATAAAGATTTTAAAAATCATGAAGATGAATAGCCAAGGTCTTTTTCCCCAGGATAAGGGAGTCCAGAACTGGAGCACATTGGTTTAATGTGAGAGAGGAAACATTTAAAAGGGACTGAAGGGGCAACTTTTTTACGCACAAGATGATGCATATATGGAATGAGCTGTGAAAGAAAGTGATCAAGGCAAGTATAATTGCAACATTTAAAAGATATTTGGACAGGTATATAGATAGGAATGTTTTGGTGGATATGGGCCAAATGCAGGCAAACAGAACTAGTTCAGTTTAGGAAGGCTGATCAGAATGGATGCGTTGGGCTGAAGGGACTGTTTCCATGTTTTATGACCCTGTGACTCTGTGGCTCACCTCTCCAGCTATCAGTCCTCTGTCTATTGGTCACATCTCCAGCCAACAATTCTGTGTATTGGTCATCTCTCCAACTATCAGGTCTTCTCTCTCTACTGCTCATCCCTCCAGCTATGAGGTGCACTCTCTCTCTGTGGCCCACCTGTTCCCACCAGCTATCAATCTCTTTCTCTCTCACCAGCTCTTTTCTCCAGCTATTAAGCTCCCTCTTACTGTATGGCTCACCTCTCCTGCTCTGAGCCTCTGCCTCCCTCGCTTGCTTTGGCTCACATCTCCAGTTATCAGCCTCTCTCTCTGGCTCAACTCCAGAAATTGGGCTTCTCCATCTCTTCTCCTCTATCGGTCACATCTCCAGCTATCACGCACTCTCTCCCATTCACTCACCTCTCCAGTTATCAGATTCCCTCTCTGTTGGTCACCTGTTCATATATCAGTCTCTTCCTCTCTAATGCTCCTCTCTCCAGCTATCAGGTACACTCTTCCTATATGGCTCATCACTCCAGCTTTCAGACATGCTCTCTTTGGGCTAACTTGTCTAACTATCTCTCCAGGGTCTACCTAAATGTGGCTCACCTCTTCAGATATCAGCCTCTCTCGGTTATGCACAATACCCCAACTCGCAATACCAATGGCCACAATCTGTTGTTTCTTGGATTGGCTGGTCATCTTACAGTGTCGCACTGACTCTCCAACATGCCTCATCACCCCAGCAAATGTGCCTCCCGTGATAATCCACGCACCTGGGAGAAAAACAGAAGTGTAATTGTCAAAAGTCAGAGAGAATCTGCCACAAGAAGTCAGGCTTTAGATGAGGGAACTGAAAGTAAAATCTAGAAGCGTGCAAATGACACAAAGGTGGGTGGATGGGTGTACTATTAGGATGAGGCAGAGCGTGAGTGGTACAAATTGAGAGACTGTCCAGATGTGTGGCTGATAGTGTGCACAAACGTGGGAGCAAAACCAGAAAGGCAGATTTCTACCTGAATGGCTGTAAATTGTAAGTGGGGAACACGCAATGAGGCCTTGGTTTCCAGTACACCAGTTGCTGGACATGAGCATGTAGATGAAGCAGGCAGTGTGTGGTCTTTCATTGTGAGAGGATTTGAGTACAGGGGGAGGGATGTCTTTCTGCAATTAGACAGGGCCTTGATGAGACCACACCTGGAGTATTACATGCATTTTTTTGTCTCCTTATCTGAGGAAGGATTTTCTGGCTACGGAGGGAATGCAGTAATAGTTGACCAGACTGATTTCTGGGATAGCATGGCTAACCAATGAAAGGAGACAACCTTGGTTAGGACTGTATTCACTGGAGTTTAGAAGAATGAAGGGGATCTTTTAGAAACCTGTAAAATTCAAACAAGACTAGACAGTATAAACACAGAAAGCATGGTCCCCCAGTGACAAGGGAGTCCAGAACAAGGGAGGTCACAATTCAAAGATAAATGTTTGGCCATTTTGACTGAAATGATAAGAAATGTCTTCACCCAGAGAGTTGGTGAGCCTGTGGAATTCTGTGCCACAGAAAGCAGTTGAGGCCAAAATGCTACATGTTTTCAAGAAGGAGACAGATATAGTTCTAAAGGAAAAGTGGATCAAAAGACATGGGGAACAAGTGGGAGCAATGTATTGAGTTGGATGATCAGCCATGATGACACTGAATGGCACAGCAGGCTCAAAGGGGCCGAATGGTGAACTCCCGCTCCTATTTTCTATGTCTCTACGTTTCTAAAACAACGAGGAAGGAGATGGCAAAACAAAATAAGAATATTGTCAAAGTGAAAAGGAACTTCGAAATGAAGAACATGAAATGGAATCACAAAACATTCTGCAAACATATTAAAGGAAGTTAAGGAAGAGATCTGGGGACACTATTATACTTGCATATGAGGAATTGTTTGGTTTCACAGAACTTAAGAATTGCTAAGCAGCGAGAGATGACATTGATGCTTTTCATTTTGCATCATCAGGAGTGAAACACAACAAAACTAATTTTCATGATGATACAATGTATCCACAGAATGACAAGAGAGGACTGATTGCTTACTGACTTGTGCACTGAAATAAATTATTAAGTTTATCAATGAAATTATATTAGGAAGGAGCCTGACAAATTATTTTTAAAAACTGAATAACTTGCAGAAAATTTTGAAATGGCAAATAAATGTCAGCACCAACAAAAGTAGATAGGAAGTACATGAAAAGACTTCTGGATTTGCAAATGGAGTGGACGAAGAAAGGGTTTCAAGGAGTCAGGTTCAATAATCATTAATGCAGCATGGACTAACAAACTTATAACAATATAAACAAAGCAATGGCAATCTAAAGAAACAAAGCCAAGAGCATGTGAAGATTTAAACCCATAAGTGATCCGAATTGCAGCATTAGAGGTCTGTGCCCAATTCTGATCCAGATATTACAAGTCGCAAAGGTACAACAAAAATTTAGAAAGATCTTACTAGAACTGATAATTTGTGAAATAATCAGCAACATGTTTAAAAATAATGGTTGTGCAATACCTGTCGATTGGGCGACTTTAATTAGGCCTCTCTGGAACATGACTCTCAGGCCTCGCTTCAAGTGAAAGTTCTTTGCCCCTCCAGTTACAGAAATGAGAAGATGTGGAGGGTTTAGTCCCCAATACTCAGTCATGAGATGGTAGAGTGTTACTGGAGCAGTGTCATTTGAGACTCTGGCGTACTGAAAAGAAGAGGTGGGCACAAGTGTTAGTAGTGACACATGCCACTAATCCTGGTAGCCTCTATTTCAGGAGGATCCGTCAAGTGACACCAACTGCAATGATTGCACCCTCCTACGATTAGTCACACAGTGCATCCATCACCATAACCTACCATTGGCCATGAAGGAATGAGTAGACTCTGTGTCAGGCAACTATCGATTTCCAGGCAAACAGCCTTTATTTCTCCTCTCTACTTTTGTTTCGATTTTGATTGTTAACATGGTTATCGATAAGGGGAATTAACTTTTAATTTTGTTTTCTATTGATTGCCAGAGGAGGAAGCAGACTCACTTCTGCAATGATCTTACTGAATGGCGCAGCAGCAGGCTGAATGGCCTGCTCAGTTTGTGTGTGCCTGTTTGTAAGCCTCTTCTCAGAAGAGGCCATGCACTCTGAGAGTGCAAAAGCACACAAAGTCACGTGAATCCTTCAGCAGCTTAGCTCTGCACAGCTCAGTGGGAACCACAAAACAAATTACTCAATGTCACGGGGTAATATGCACATTGTAAGTAAACAGGAAGTGAGTGATGTGGATTGGTCACCAATGGAGTGTCCCGATAGGAGATTGCAGGATGCTCCGATCTCTGCTGGGTTGGATGCATCTGTTGAAGACAATCCATAACCAGCAGCAGGAAATATTTGAGGTTCTAAATCATGGAGTCATGGAGTCATAGAGTCATACGGCATGGAAACAGACCCTTCAGTCCAACCAGTCCATACTGACCATGCTCCCAAACGAGATTGGTCTCACCTGCCTGTTCTTGGCCTACATTCCTCCAAACTTTTCCTATTCATGAATTTAGCCAAATGTCTTTTAAAATTGTAACCGTATCAAACTTCATAACTTCCTCTGATAATTAATTTCCATACACAAACTACTCTCTGTGTAAAATAGTTTACCCCTCAAGTCTTTTTTAAGCAACAGATGGTGACATCTTGAAAAATTTCCATGTTACAGAGGAGGAAGTGCTGGATGTCTTGAAACGCATAAAAATGAATAAATCCCCAGGACCTGATCAGGTGTACCCTAGAACTCTGTGGGAAGCTGGGGAAGTGATTGCTGGGCCTCTTTTTGAGATATCTGTATCATCGATAGTCACAGGTGAGGTGCTAGAAGACTGGAAGTTGGCAAACGTGATGCCACTGTTTAAAAAGGGTGGTAAGGACAAGCCAGGGAACTATAGACCAGTAGGTGGTAGACAATTGTTGGAGGGAATCCTGTGGGACAGGATGTACATGTATTTGGAAAGGCAAGGACTGATTGGGAATAGTCAGCACGGCTTTGTGCGTGGGACATCATGTCTCACAAACTTGATTGAGCTTTTTGAAGAAGTAACAAAGAGGATTGATGAGGGCAGAGCAGTAGATGTGATCTATATGCACTTCAGTAAGATGTTCAACAAGGTTCCCCATGAGAGACTGGTTAACATGGTTAGATTTCATGGAAAAGAGGGAGAACTAGTCATTTGGATACAGAACTGGCTCAAAGGTAGAAGACAGAGGGTGGTGGTGGAGGGTTGTTTTTCAGATTGAAGGCCTGTGACCAGTGGAGTGCCACAAGGATCAATACTGGGTCCACTGCTTTTCATTGATTTTGAATGATTTGGATGCGAGCATAACAGGAATAGTTTGTAAGTTTGCAGATGACACCAAATTTGGAGTTGTAGTGGATAGTGAAAAAGGTTACCTTGGATTACAACAGGATCTTGACCAGATGGGCCAATGGGCTGAGAAGTGGCAATAGAGTTTAATTTAGATAAATGCGAGGTGCTGCATTTTGGGAAAGCAGATGTTTGCAGGACTTAATGGTAAGGTCGTAGGAAGTGTTGTTGAATAAAGAGACCTTGGAGTGCAGGTTCATAACTCCTTGAAAGTGGAGTTGCAGGTAGATAGGATAGTGAAGAAAGCGTTTGGTATGCTTTCCTTTATTGGTCAGAGTATTGTGTACAGGAGTTGGGAGATCATGTTGCGGCATTTTTAGAATATTGTGTACAATTCTGATCTCCTTCCTATCGGAAGGATTTTGTGAAACTTGAAAGAGTTCAGAAAAGATTGACAAGGATGTTGCCAAGGTTGGAGGATTTGAGCTATAGGGACAGGTTGAATAGGCTAGAACTGTTTTCCCTAAAGCGTCAGAGGCTGAGGGGTGATCTTATAGCGATTTATAAAATCATGAAGGGCATGGATAGGATAAATAGACAAAGTCTATTCCCTGGGGTGGGGGAGTCCAGAACTAGAGGGCATAGGTTTAGGGTGAGAGGCAAGATATAAAAGGGACCTAAGGGGCAACTATTTCATGCAGAGGGTGGTGTGCGCATGGAATGAGCTGCCAGAGGAAATGGTGGAGTCTGGTACAATTATAGCTTTTAAAAGGCATCTGAACAGGTATATGAATATTAATGGTTTAGCGGGATTTGGGCCAAATGCTGGCAAATGGGACTAGATTGAGTTGGGATATTTGGTCGGCATGGACGAGTTGGACTGAAAGGTCTGTTTCCGTGTTGTACATCTCTATGACTCTATGACTCTATTAATCCAAAGCTGAAGGCCATTATTGTGTGGGCATGGCTTGAAATCCCCACTACTGGTGGAATTTAAATTAAATTAATAAATCTGCGATCGAAAGTTAGTCTCAGTTTTGGCCACTGTGGAAACAATTGTCCTCATGTCCTGTCGGAGAAAGTGAGGACTGCAGATGCTGGAGATCAGAGCTGAAAATGTGTTGCTGGAAAAGCGCAACAGAAAACCTGCTGCGCTTTTCCAGCAACATATTTTCAGCTCATGTCCTGTAGGGATGGAAATACTTACCTGGCATGGGCAACATGTAATTCAAATCCATAGCAATGAGGTTGACTCTTAACTGCAAGGGCAATTAGTTCAAGGCCATTAAATTTAGGACACAAATGCCATGTGGTGCTGGAACCCACAATCCATGACAGACCATGGTAACTTTAAGTTGGCTGGATCAGGAACATGGTTGTGGTTGTCGGAGGTCAGTCCAGAACATCTCTGCAGGAGTTCCTCAGGCCCAACCATCTTCAGCTCTTTCATCAATGACCTTCCCTCTGTCATAAGGTCAGAGTGGGGATGTTCACCAATTGTAAATTTACAGAATGGTTGCAGTACTAGCAAAAGTTATCTCTCCCATTGAGTCTGTGTTGGCTCATTGAAGAAGAAATGTAACTTGATCCCTTTCCCATAACTTACACATTCTTCCTTGTCTAATAATGATCTAATTCCCTCATGTAAATTTCAGCGCAAATGTGTCTGCTGCATTCTCAGGCAATACATTACAGATCATAATCACTGCATGAAAACGTCTCTTCTCATGTCACCATTGCTGCTTCTGATAAATTAAATCTGTACTCCCTGCTTCTGATAAATGAAGTCTGTACTCCCTGCTTTGTTATCCTTCTACTAATGGGAACACATTCTCTGTATTCACTCTGTCCAGGCCCCTCATGCTGATCAAATCACCTGTCCACTTTCTCTTCTTGAAGAAAAACATGCCCAACATCGCTGATCTATCTATGCAACTGAATGTTTTCACTAGAACCATTCATAAATCTTTTCTACCTTGTCTCTAAAGCTGTATCACCTTTGGCCACATAGTGTGCATGACCTGTCAGATACTGAAGCATGTCCAAATGCACCTAGATCTGGGCGATATCCAGGTTTGAGTCTGACAAGTAAAATTCGTACTACACAAATGTCAGACAATTTCCATTCCCGAACAAGACAGAATCTAACCTTCACACCTTGACATTCAGTGGCAGTACCATTGACCAGAAACAGAACCAGACTCACCACATAATGCAGTCATTACAAGAACAGGTCGTGGGGCTAGGAATACTGCAGTGAGTAAGTCAACATCAAATCACAAGACACAAGTGGGCGGCACGGTGGCACTGCTGCCTCACAGCGCCTGAGACCCGGGTTCAATTCCCGCCTCAGGCAACCGACTGTGTGGAGTTTGCACGTTCTCCCCGTGTCTGCGTGGGTTTCCTCCGGGTGCTCCGGTTTCCTCCCGCAGTCCAAAGATGTGCAGGTCAGGTGAATTGGCCATGCTAAATTGCCCGTAGTATTAAGTAAGGGGTAAATGTAAGGGTATGGGTGGGTTGCACTTCGGTGGGTCGGTGTGGACTTGTTGGGCCGAAGGGCCTGTTTCCACACTGTCATAAAATCTAATCTAATCTAAAGTCAAGAGTGTGATGAAATACTCTCCACTTGCCTGGATGAGTGCAACTCCAGCAGCACTCAGAAGGCTCAACACCATTCAGGACAAAGCAGTCCCACTTGATTGGTACCACATTCACTCCTACCACTTTTGATGTTCAGGAGCAGCAGTGTTTACCATCTACAAGACACACTGTAGATGTTCTCCATGGATCCTTAGACAACACTTTCCAAATCTATAAAGGCAAAGAAGGGTAGGGGTTTTTGAGAGGGATGAAGCAGCATTTGCAACCATTGGATTAGGGTCTGATCCTCCTGGTGTTCCCCAATGTCCAGCGCATTAACCATCTGGACACATGATGGAGGGAGGTTCAAAGTTGAAACATTCAGTGGTAGACATGGCCTCAACAGCAATGGAAAAAAAAAATTGTCACAATTCCTGACTACATCCTGTGAGCAAACACCTGTCATTGATACAGGGAAACAGCTCCAAAGTCTCTGTTTTTAAAGCTTTTCCTATTGGCAGATGCTCAGTCAGCGACTCATTAGGATCCTCCTTCCATTTTTGACCTGATAGCTTGCAGGAAGTGTGTGTAATCGAGTTATA
Source organism: Chiloscyllium plagiosum (assembly GCF_004010195.1). NCBI lineage: Eukaryota > Metazoa > Chordata > Chondrichthyes > Orectolobiformes > Hemiscylliidae > Chiloscyllium > Chiloscyllium plagiosum. Next base: position 35,932,208 of record NC_057716.1, on the reverse strand, counting down.
AATAAAATCTTCACTGCTGTTGAGTGGCATTTCAAAGCTAAGAGAACCAAAAGTTCCTGATGTTTTACTGAAGACACTGATGCACTGGTAATTTTCACACTTTTAATCTGCCACCCCCTCTCATCACAATCACCCTGCGGCACTTAAAATCCCACCCGAGTTGCTTGAATTGGTCTGATAGGCTGGATATGAGTGACAATAGGAAGGAATGATGTGGAGTTGCTGGTGCTGGACTGGGGTAGACAAAGTCAGAAGCCACACAACACCTGACTTCGCCTGACAAAGCAACAGTGCTCCGAAAGCTTGTGATTTCAAATAAACCTGTTGGACTATAACTTGATGTCACGTGACTGATGAACAGGAAGAAAGATTAACAACTAACCTTCTAAATTGAAGGTATAACACGGTCGGGATATATTCACAAACCTTTGCAACTTTCTGCCCTTGTCCTTCAAATACTATGTCTCCAAATGCATCGGTAGGGACTTGCCGGAGGTGTTTCATGGCATTCCATTGCTCACCGTGTAAACGACCCAGGTTAATAGCCTCCTCTCTGTGATGTTCCCTGGGGTATCCGCACTCACATACTGACCTTTGAAGAGAAACACAAGCTGGATCAAATTCCCCAATTGTAGTTCAGGGCAGGTTCCCAGACCCAGCCCCCCTCAAACAAACCATATCCATCAATCCTTTGGTTAATCTACGGGCTGCTGCTGATAACCAAGCAGAGCGATGCCTTCAGGTCTGACAAGCCTTCACGCCCCGGGAACTGTGTTTAATTATGGCCCACTGCCCGCCCTACAAAGTACCAATCATTTCCTACTGACCCCTGCGCTTCACCACCAAGGTCCCCTTCCTGTAACACTTGTTTTAATTGTGGGACGGTGGGCCTCTGCGTCAAGGCTTCTCCTTTTCCCCGGAAACAGGGCTAGGGTTCTCGAGATAAGTAGAAATCCTGGCTCAGTGTGGGTAGCACAGTGACTCAGTGGTTAGCCCTGGTGGCTCACAGCACCAGGGTCCCCAGTTCGATTCCAGCCAGTCGGGTGACTATCTGTGTGGAGTTTGCACATTCTCCCTGTGTCTGCGTGGGTTTCCTCCGGGTGCTCTGGTTTCCTCCCGCAGTCCAAAGATGTGCAGATCAGGTGAATTGGCCGTGCTAAATTACCCATAGTGTTAGGTACATTAGTCAGAGGGAAATGGGTCTGGGTAGGTTACTCTTTGGAGGGTCAGTGTGGACTAGTTGGGCCAAAGGGCCAGTTTCCACATTGTAGGGAGTCTAATCTAAAAAAACCTCTAACTCTTTCTGAGTTAGCTCTCACTAAGGAGTTTTTGTAAGATTGCTGCGGGGTGACATTGGATACTCTATATTGTTCCTGTAGTAAAAGGAAAGCAGGCTCGGTAATTTTCTCACTCCTCAGTGTTGATATTTGTTTATAGCAGAGCAAGGAGTCATAGGGTACAATGGGAGACAGTCCCTCCATGTAGTTAGGAAGGTGGTCTCTGTGCGGGAAAATACCTAATCAGGAAAATGGTCATAAGGGTTGGAGCCCCTCTGAGAGATTGGACATTTTGTTAAATTCCTTGTGTGAATTGGGCAACTTGGCAAATTGTTCTATACGAATTCAAGGATGCCCAGTTTGAATGTTTGCACGATTGTGATGGTCTGTGTGTGTAGTGTCAACAGGATGAGGATTGATTCCAAAACTGTGACTTTATCAGCAACTGGGTGACAAGCCATTTCCACCTGATAGCCCTTTTAATTGCGATCACATAGAACAATTAGCAGAAATTTGGAAAAAAAGACTTCAATTTGGAAAAAGGAACAGAGAGAGAGAGTGCATGCGACAGACTACTAGTTCTTGCGCTCTTTGGTCTGACTGTTAACTCTTTGTGGTCTGTTTTGATTGTACCTTTGTTCCTTGGTAGTTACATGTGATCTTATAGTTGAAACTTTATTGCTGGAACAGCACAGCAGGTCAGGCAGCATCCAGGGAACAGGAGATTCGACGTTTCGGGCACAGGCCCTTCTTCGGCCTGTGCCCGAAACGTCGAATCTCCTGTTCTCTGGATGCTGCCTGACCTGCTGTGCTGTTCCAGCAATAAAGTTTCAACTTTGATCTCCAGCATCTGCAGACCTCACTTTCCCCACATGTGATCTTATATAATCTTTGTTTTTTTAATCCCTAGAACTCGAGGTCTGTGAATGTTTTCATTTAAGTCTGCATGTTGGAAATCCTTGGTGATAATAAACTGTTGCCTGTGCCTTTTATTACTTTAGATTGTGCATGATTAATGTTATTTCCTCTTGAGGGACTTTCTGTACTGATTTAAATCTATATTCATCAAGAGAGGTTCATTGAAAAAGATTGGGCTGTAGAGATTGGTTAAGATTATCTCTTGGGCTTTGAATTTATCACATTTGGAGTTTCATTTTGAGGCCGGGGGAAATTTCCAAAAACGGTTTTAACAGGTAAGCTAATCTTTAACATGTAAGCTAATAACTCATGTAATAGAGGAATAGGCTTATGTGCAGCGGATGGAACTCCAAGGAGCTGGAAGAAGGCTGAGTGTGGATGGGTAGACAGAAGATGAGTAAGGAAACAGGAAAAATGGTGTAAAGTTACTGGAGCTGAGAAAGATGGTCCTTGCTAGCCTTGATTTGGTTAATAAGCAGCAGGAGACTGTTTACCTATGTCTCGATTCATGAGGATATGTGGTCCTGACCACTGAGGTTCATAAAAGTCAATTGCGAGTGAACGTTTTGGGTGGTTTGATCAGTGCTACTGACTGTTCCCTTACGCAGGAGCGGATTACCCCCATCTTACAAACCCCACCCCTTACCTCACCCAAACGGACGAGGGCCTTTTTGTGGCTGGTCAATTTTTTGCAGGCAGTGGCTTCCGAATCTTGCAACTTTATATTAAAGGCCTTACCTCGTGTTCCTCTCTGAATGCTCCCCTTAAATTTCAGTTGTCTGACTCGGCTATGCAGTCATTTTTTGCCCTCAAAGACGTCTTGGCTACAGCCCCAGCAATGGGACATCCGCTGTGTGACAGATGCTTTCAGTTGTATGTTAGTGTAATAGTTAAATGTGTCACTGATGTCCTAAAGCAACAACATGGCTACCATCATCAGAATAATAGGGTGGTTATGGTGGGGTTTTCAACTTTCCAAACATAGACTGGGATTGCCATAGTGTTAAGTGTGTAGATGGAGAGGAATTTGTTAAGGGTGTACAAGAAAATTTTCTGATTAAATATGTGGATGTACCTACTGGAGAAGGTGCAAAACTTGACCTACTCTTGGGAAATTAGGCTGGGCAGGTGACTGAGGTGTCAGTGGGGGAGCACTTTGGGGCCAGCGACCATAATTTTATAAATAGTGATGGAAAAGGATAGACCAGATCTAAAAGTTGCAGTTCTAAATTGGAGAAAGGCCAATCCTGATGGTATTAGGCAAGAACTTTCAAAAGCTAATTGGGGGCAGATGTTCGCAGGTAAAGGGACGGCTGGAAAATGGGAAGCCTTCAGAAACGAGATAATGAGAATATAGAGAAAGTATATTATTGTTAGGGTGAAATAGAAGGCTGGTAGGTATAGGGAATGATGGATGACTAAAGAAATTGAGTGTTTGGTTAAGAAAAAGAAGGAAGCATATGTCAGGTATAACAGGATAGATCAAGTGAACATGAATAGGAAGGGTTTGGAGGGATATGGGCCGGGTGCTGGCAGGTGGGACTAGATTGAGTTGGGATATCTGGTCGACATGGAGGGGTTGGACTGAAGGGTCTGTTTCATTGCTGTACATCTCTATGACTCGGCTATTATTCCACCAAATTAAATCCTGTTGCCGGTGGCCTCCCGACCTGCACCCAAATCCTTACTGGTGTCCACTGATTAGTATGGGCGGCTTCTAATCTGACCCTTCACCAGCATGTATAGGTTGCACTATGTCATGGCCTTCCTCACATCTCATCAGACCCAATCTCGCCTGAGCTGCTGTGAGGTTTCGCTGTTGCAGAACCTTTATCTCTCGTTTCACTACTGCTCCATGTTCCTTGAGCAATCCCCTGACAATCTCCCTGACCCTCCGCATGACAGCCTGCTTCAGAATCATTTCCTTCCTGCACCTCGTCCGGATTTGACAGACCTTCCATTTGAAAATCCTGACCTCACATTTTATGTTGATGGCACTTCCTCAGTTTTCGTGGATGGTATCCGGCAGTCAGGCTACGCTATTGTAACTGACACTGCCGATCAGGAGTCTGCTGCCTTTCAGACCCTGTCTCAGCACAGAAAGCCTAGCTTTTTGCTCTCACCCCGAGTTTGTATTCTGGCCACTGATAAAATTGCCAACGTATTCCAGTGATGCATTTGGTGTTGCCCATGACTTTGGCCGCCCCTGGCAGCAACGAGGCTTCCTCACTCCTGTAGGGACTCCCATTCAAAATGCTTTTTGGGCTAAAAATCTCCTTGATTCTATTCTGCTTCCTCATCAACTGGCTGTTACTAAATGCACTGCACACACAAGGAGGGATACTCCCGTATAATTATGAAATCCTCATGCGGACTCAACTGCTAAGAAGGTGGCCGCATCAGCCATTTTAGTTGTTCCAACTGAGGGAACCCGGCTCCCAATCATGAACGAAAGGCATGCCAGATCTAACTGCGATACAAACTTCACAGAAGGATGCCTCTGAATCTGAACATGCACTTTGGAAGTCGATGGGGTGTTCACGCTCCTCAACACGAAACCTCTGGCTAACACCGGTAGGTCAATTCTTTATTGCTAGTGCAAGTGGTTTAGATGTTGTGGATTTGAATGTTTCAGTCGCAGTAATGTGAAGTTATGCTTCAATCGGACCTGATGTCTTGCATCACCATGTAATGTCGCTAGCAATTACATAATGTGTTATAAATTCATTGTGTTTCCGAAGGCTGCGCCTATCTTCTACTTGGAGACCAAGGGGGATCTTACAGAGATCATGAGAGGCATGGATAGGGTGAATGCACACAGTCTTTTTCCCAGGATTATGGAATCAAGGACGAGTGGGAATCAGTTCAAGGTAAGAGGGAAAAGAATAAATGGGAAACTGATGGGCAACGTTTTTACACAGAGGGTGGTACGCATACAGAATGAGCTGCCAGCAGAAAGTGGTTAAGGTGGGTACTTTAACAACATTTAAAAGGCATTTGGACAAATACATGGATAGGAAAAGTTTAGAAGGATATGGGCCAAGTGCAGGGAAATAGGATTAGTGTGGATGGACATTCTGGTCGGTATAGACCAGTTTGGGTTGAAGGGCCTCTCTTCATACTGTAGGTCTCTATGATTCTGACTCTATGGCAATGAGAAGAGGGATGGTTAATACAGGACTGAAGGTGTTATATCTGAATGCACGCAGTTTAAGGAATAAGGTAAATGGGCTTGAGGCACAAATTGAAATTTTAAAAATCGCACAACACCAGGTTATAGTCCAAAAGGTCCTTCATGAAAGAGCACCACTACGAAAGCTAGTGTGCTTCCAATTAAACCTGTTGGACTATAACCTGATGTTGTGTGATTTTTAACTTTGTACACCCCAGTCCAACACCGGCATCTCCAAATCAAATTGAAATTGACATGGTGAGCATCACAGAGATATGAATGAAGGGGGATCAGGATGGGGAGCTGAATGTTCAAGGATACACAGGTATGCACCGCTTTTCCAATGTTCACTTTATGCAATTTTGCCTTTACGAAAGACTTATATTAGTACCTGTTTTCGCAAATCTGAAGAGGATTTTCGCTTTAATGAAAAACGACAATATTATTTCCCATATAAACCATGGACTTTACAGCATTTCTGGTTTATGAAAGGTTTCCTGGGAGCACTCTACTTTTGGATAGCGGGGACGAATTATACATTCTATTGAAAAGATAGGCAGGTGGACAGAGGGTGTGGGGTTGCCTTATTTGTAAGAAATTAAATTAAATCAAAAATAAGAAACAAAGGAGGGCCAGATGGTGTAGAATCGGTATGGGCAGAATTGAGGAGCTGCAAAGGTGAAAAAAAACTATAGTTGCAGTTATGTACAGGCCTCCAAACAGTAGTCAGGAGCTGGAGCCCATGAATGCAGAGTACTGAGCGAATGGTAAGATTCTTGGCATTGTAGATGAGCAGAGAGATCTCGGTGTCCATGTACATACATCCCTCAGAGGTACCCTCCAGGTTGATGGGACTGTTAAGCTTTTATTGATGTGTTAGCTTTTATTGGTAGAGGGATCGAGTTTTGAAGCCACAAGGTGATGCTGCAGCTGTACAAAACTCTGGTGCGGCCGCACTTGGGAGTATTGTGTCCAGTTCTGGTCACCATATTAGGAAGGATGTGGAAGATTTGGAAAGGGGTCAGAGGAGATTTACTAGGATGTTGCCTGGTATGGAGAGAAGGTCTTGTGAGGAAAGGCTGAGGGACGAGGTTACTTGAATGAGACATATAAGATAATCAGAGGGTTAGATCGGGTGCACAGTGAGAACCTTTTTCCTTGGGTGGTGACGGCTAGCACGAGGGGACATAGCTTTAAATTGAAGGGTGATAGATGTAGGACAGATGTCAGAGGTAGTTTTTTACTCAGAGTAGTGGAGGTATGGAACGCCCTGCCTGAAACAGTAGCAGACTCGCCAACTTCCAGTCATTTAAATGGTCATTGGATCGGCATATGGACAAGGATGGAATAGTGTAGGTTAGATGGGGGGTTTCAGATTCGTTTCACAGGGCTGCACAGCATCAAGGGCTGAAGGGCCTGTACTTCACTGTAATATTCAATATTCAGTGTTCTATGTATCTGGTGATAGAACAGATGTGTAGAAAAGGCAAAATTACAGTGATCATTGGTGATTTCAATATGTACGTGGACTGGGAAAATCAGGTTGGTAATGGATTGCAAGAAAGGAAATCTGTGGAATGTCTGTTTGGAGCAACTTGTGGTGGAGCCCACTAGGGAACAGGCAATACTGGATTTAGTGTTGTGCAGTGAGGCAGACCTGATAAGGGAGCTTAAGGTGAAGGAACCTTTAGGAGGTAGTGGTCCTAATATGATTGAATTTACTCTGCAATTTGAGAGGGAGAAAATAGAATCAGAGGTAACGGTATTACATCTGAATAAAGGCAACTAGAGATGCATGAGGGAAAAACTGGATAGATTTGACTGGGAGTGGAATCAAGCAGGAAAGACAGCGGAACAGCAATGGCAGCAATTTCTGGGAGTAATTCAGGAGACAGAGCAAAAATTCATCCCCAGGCAAAAGCAAACACACTAAAGGGAGGATGAGGCAATCATGGCTGACTAGGGAAGTCAGGGATAGCATAAAAACAAAAGAGAAAGCATGTAATGCCAAGAAGGGCAGTGGGAAACCAGAGGATTGGGAAGCTCACAAAGACCAACAGAGGACAACAAAAAAAGAAATAAGGAGGGAAAAGATTAAATATGAGGGTAAGCTAGCCAGGAATATAAAATAGTTTCCTTAGATATATAAAGAGTAAAAGAGAGGGAAAAGTGGACATTGGACCACTGGAAAATGATGCTGGGGAGCTAGTAGTGGGGAACAAGGAAATGGCTGAGAAACTGAATAATTACTTTGCGCCAATCTTCATGGAAGAAATGACAAATAATAGCCCAAGAATTCTAGAGAGTGAGGGGGCAGCACTGAGTATGGTGGCCATCACCAAGGAGAAAGTGTTAGAAAAACTGAATGGTCTGAAGGTGGATAAATCACCTGGACCAGATGGACTACACCCCAGAGTTCTCAGGGAGATAGCTGAAGAGATAGTGGAGACTTTAGTGGTAACCTTTCAGGAATCACTAGAATCAGGAAGGTTCCCAGAGGACTGGAAAATTGTCAACATGACACCCCTCTTTAAAAAGGGAGTACGGCAAAAGAGGGAAAATTACAGACAGATTGGCCTAACCTTGGTCGTGGGTAAGATGCTGGAATCCATTGTAAGGGTTGAGATTTCTGAATACTTGGAAGTGTATGGTAAAATAGGGTAAAGTCAGCATGGTTTCGTCAAGGGGAGATCATGCCCAACAAATCTGCTAGAATTCTTTGAGGAAATAATGAGCAGGTTAGACCAAGGAAAGTTATCAATCTGGACTTCAATTCAGCCTTTGACAAGACGCACACAGAAGGCAACTGAGTAAGATAAGGGCCCATGGCTGTCTGGCAGAGAGTAGAGCGTGGGGATTAAAGGGTCCTTCTCAGGATGGCAGCTGGTGACAAGTGGTGGTCTGTAAGGCTCAGTGTTGAGACCGTAATTTTTTATACATTAACCATCTGGATAAAGGAACTGAGGGCATTCTGGAGAAGTTTGCAGACGATACAAGGATATATCGAGGGACAGGTAGCATTGAGGAGGAGGGAAGGATGCAGAAGGATTTGGACAGGTTAGGAGAGAGGGCAAAGAAGTAGCAGATGGAGTACAATGTGAAAAAGTGTGGGGTCTAAATGGGGAGATAATTCAGAGGTTAGCAGTGCAAAGAGACTTGAGAGCTGTAGTCCAGGATTCTCACAAGGTAAACTTGCAGGTTGAGTCAGTAGTAAGGAAGGTTTTTGTCTTCCTGTTTGGAGAGGCACACCAGGTCAGCCACTTTCCCCTCAACCCCATGCCCCCTCCCACACATCTCTCAGCCCCCGGCCCACAAGCCTCATTCCTGATGAAGGGCTTATGCCCAAAATATCAGATTCTGCCTGACACGCTGTGTTTTTCTAGCAACACACTCTCGAATCTGATCTCCAGCATCTGCAGTCCCCACTTTCTCCTCATTTATTTGAAGAGGATTTGAATGCAAAAGCAGAGATGTAGTTCTGAGGGTCTGTAAAGGCTCTGGTCAGACCACATTTGGAGTATAGTGCGCAGCCTTGGGCCCCATATCCCAGGAAGGATGGACTGGCCTTGAAGCGTGTTCAGAGGAGATTCATGAGATTGGTCCCAGGTGAGAAATACTTGAGGACTGTCTACTCGATGGAGTTTAGAAGGATGGGGGGGAATCTAATTGAAACAAACAGAATACTGAATGACCTGGACAGAGCAGATGTTGGGAAGGTGTTTCCATTGGTCTAGGACCCGAGGGCACAGCCTTGATTGAATGTCAGAGCAGACTCGATGGGCTTAATGGCCTAATTTCTAAGTCTTATAGTCTTATGGTAAGGGAGTCTCTACCTTCAGCTGTTCGAGTACTAGAGTGTTTACCGTCAATGTTTCTCGAAGGAGACATGGACATTCCTGTGTGCATACTGACTGGGAGATGACTTCCAATTGTGTTTGTGGTCAACGTGTACCTGTTATTCCCAAGATAATAGATAACTTCGAAATTTTATACACCGGAGTAATTCCCAGCATCATTCTGAGGGCTCTGCAGAATCTCATAAGTCTTGACACACCATCGAATCAAAGCAGGGGTTGAAACAAACTACATTAATTCCACATCAGCATGCAAAAGGCTAATCTGCCTGAGAGAATAAATAAAGCTGGATTTTTTTTCTATTCTTTTGTGGTAGATGGGCGCCACTGTCTGGCCAGCATTTACTGTCCATCCCTAGTTGTTCTTGAGAAGGTGGTAGTGAACTGTCCTTAAGAAAAGCTGCAGACTATGTGCAGTAGGTTGACCCACAATGCCCTTAAGATGGGAATTCCTCAACAAGCGACCACTGGGGGAATCTGTGAATCCAAAAGCTTTCTACCTCATCAGTGTGCATTTCGCTTATGTGGATCTGTGGTGAGAGGACTATGCAGGTGGGTGCCAGCTACCATGACTCATGTATCCTTGAGCACTCCCAGATGCCAGAGATGTCTGGTCCACCAGAACCACTGGAAGGGGATAAGGCTTACCCACGGAAGAGATGGAACAGGGCATTTGCATTAGCTTAAGCTTAAAGCCAACTGGGATACTCATCAGCAGTATCTCAGCTGTGGAGGTCTGTACATGTGCTGGTCCTGAGGCTGCTTGATCTTTATCAGTAAATCAGGCTTTTCAACTCCTTTTGTACTCCATCATCTTTGTATATAGTAGGTTTTCAAACACGGAGTCTCTCTCATTCCCAACTGGTGTCTCCTTTTATCCTCTGATAAGTAACATCACCAGGATTTAGAGGAACCTTATTTTACAACTGCATTATGAGCAAATTTGGTTTTATTGATGACCCAGCTGCTCTCAGTTATTTATTGCGAATGTGACTCCAGAAATGACCAGATTATTTTGGATCCTTCCATTTTCCAGCTGTCTCAGGTGGGATGTAAGAGGAGAACACAGATGCCAATAAGCATTTCAAGTTTGTGGAGCTGCAAATGGTGCTACACAGTCAGCTATCACTGCATCAGTGCAGTGATATCTCCGCGAACTCATGGAAATTGCTGAATGCAAAAGAAAGGCTGAAAGTTTGTTTTGGGTGGTTTGATTTGTGAGTGGGATTAATTAATTATATTGTTCATCTGTGACCACACTGGAAATAAGTCAATTCACTTTTCAAGTCACCCTGAATTGAACATCAAAATGGAAACTGGAATTTTGTATTAGTGATGAAGCTTGTGATCTATTTGTTCCAGATACAGGCAACCCAATAATTCACTTCTCTGTCTTACCCAGCAGTCTGTCTCTCGAAAAAATAGATGCACTCCTTTTTCCTGATGTTGTCACGAATCCATTTCCTGAACTGGTCCTGAAGCAAATAAACGGTTGAATAAATTAAGTTCTGGTCATGGTTTTCTAATGGAGAAAATTTGATTCAGCATTTTAATTCTATTCATTTGAATGAGGATCAATCAATTTCTCAAATTCAACTTCATCCTTCTGTCTAATATCGTTTTGTAAAGCCTGCTTACTTACAAATAATAAACAATCTCATATGACCATAACAAAAATAGAAAAGGAGTTGGCCATTCGGCCCCTCCAGCCTGCACTGTGATGGCTGATCCAACATTCCTCACCTCCACTTCCAGTCCCTTTCCCATTAATCCTTGATTCTCCTACTAATAAGCTGTCTGTCTCAGTGTTAAATATATGCAAGGACTCTACCTTTGCAGCTTTCTGTAGTCAGTAGTTCCAAAGACTCTTAGCCCTCTGAGAGAAGAAATTCCTCTTTTTTTAATACCCATGTCATGTGTGTGCAGGTGCCGGACACAGTGAAAAAGAAGTGTGTAAATCTTAATTTATATTCCAGCACCAGAAAGAGAGGAAACACCCGAGTGGCCAGTGACAAGCAGTGCCCTTCTCAGACGGCAATGCTGCGTGATCAAGTAGTGAAGGGGAGGGCAGGGATTACATCAGAATAGAGTTGGGGAGGGAATTAATGCAGTCCACTCCTAGCGGTGCCCACCTTTCCCTAAAAATCTCGAGGGTGTTGGTGGACACCACATGCTCCTTCTCCAGGGACACCTGGGCTCTGACATAACCACGGCAGAGGGGCAGGCAATCGGCCCTAACAACCCCCTCCATGGCCCGCTGCCTGGGCCTGGTTATGACCTGTTTGGCAGGCCCAGGAGCAGACCCATGAGGAGATCCTCTGACCTACTCTCCCCCCTCCGTACCGCGCGCCCAAAGATCAGGAGCGTGGGACTGAAGTGCAGCCAAAAACAGAGGAGAAGGATTTTGAGAAAATCAAAAAGGGAGTGCAGACACTAACATCCAATATATACATGGTGCACGGACTCCACAGCACCACAGAACAAGCCGTTGGGCTAGGAGTCTGTGAACCAATCCAATCTGTGGTTGCGTGCAGCACCTCCACCCCAGATCCCCGAGAGAGAGTGGGAGGACTCCCGCATAGAGAGCCCTCCACAGGGGGTCCTCACCATCGTGTGGCAAGAAATTCCTCTTCACATCAGTTTGAAATCAGTGCCCCTTTATTCTGAATTTATGTCCGAGACTGTCTTATGAGGAGAAACAGCCTCTCAGCATTTAACCTTGTTAACCCCCTTAAAAATCCTTATTATTTCAATGAGATCACCTCTCATTCTTCTAAATACTAGTGAGTAGCGCTCCAACCTATTTAAACTTTGCTTATAAGGTAATGTCTCCATTACCGGGCATCATCTAGTGACCTTCTATGAACCGCCTCCAACAGAATTGTAATCTTCCTTAAATAAGAGCGCCAAAATGGCTCACAGTACTCGAGGTGTGTTTGGAGGTCATTTAGCTCAGTTGGCTGGACAGCCCGTTTGCGATGCTTGGAGAGCGACAAAAAAACTGCAGATGCTGGAATCTAAAATAGACAGGCAAGAAGCTGAAAGAATATAACAATCCAGACAGCATCAGGAGGTGTAGAAGTCGATGTTTTGGTGTAACCCTTCAGTACTGGGGGTGGGTTGAGGGGGGCTGCAGATAAAGGGGAAGGTTGGGCAGGGTGGTGAGGTGGGGATAGGTGAAGACAGGTAGACGGTACGACCTGGTTGGTCAATGGGAGGAATGGATCCGGTTGGTGGCAGGGAGCAGTGGCAGTGAGGTCTGGGAAGGGAGTCGGGGGATGGGGAAAGAGATTATTTGAAATTGGAGAATTCAATATTGAGTCCTCTGGGCTGTAGGGTGCCCAGGTGGAAGATGAGGTGTTGTTCCTCCAAAAGGCACCCGTGGTTTGTTTTGGCAATGGAGGAGGCCAAAGATGGTCATGTTGGAAAAGGATTGGTTGGGGGAATTGAAATGGGCACTGACTGGGGAGTCTGGTCCAGCTGACTGGACCTCCTCGAACGGTCTCAATCCGAACTGTCGGGATTCTATGATTTTTCTATGATGGCACACTCTAATGAGAGCGCGGACCTTTGGTCTATAAGACTATGTGTCTTTATCTTTAGATGTGGTGTCACCGGCACTTTGTACAGTTGCAATAAGACTTCCCTACTCTAATACCAAAACCTTCTTGAAATAAAGACCAACATTTCATTCGCCTTTCTGATTACCTGCTGCACCTTTGTGTAGAAGTACCACCAATCCCTTTTGTGCTGCAGTTTGTCTCCTTAGAGTCAGAGAGTCCTACAGCATGGAGACAGGCTCTTTGGTCCAAACTGGTCCATGCCATCTAAAATGCTTGTCCGCGCTAACCCCATTTCCCTGCACTTTGCCCATATCCTACTGATCCTTTCCCATCCGTGTATTTATCAAAATGCCTTTTAAATGTTGTTAAAGTACCCATCACAACCACCTCCGCTGGCAGCTCATTCCATATGTGTACCACCCTCTATCCCTTAGGATCCCTTTTATTCTTTCCCCTCTAACCTTAAACTGATGCCCTCTAGTCCTCAATTCCCCAACCCTGGGAACCCTATCCAATGTTCCCATGATCTTGCACATCTCCATAACGGTCCCCCCTCAGTCTCCTACACTCTAAAGAGAAACATCCTAGCTTGCCTAACTCCTCGCTAGAACTCAGACCATTGAGTCCAGGCATATTATTGCAAATTTCTTCTGCACTCTTTCCAGTTTAATAATGTTCTTCTCATAAAAAGGTGACCAAAACTGAACACAATACTCCAAGTGTGGCCTCACCAACGTCCTGTACAACTGCAACATAACTTCTCAACATCTATATTCAGTGCCCTCACTGATGAAGGACACTGTACCAAAAGTCTTCTTCTCTGCCCTGCCTACCTGTGACTCCACTTTCAGAGAACTGTGAACCTGAACTCCAAGGTCCCTCTGTTACACTACACTCCTTATGGCCGTACCACTCACCATGAAACTCCTACCTCGATTTGACTTTCCAAAATGCAACACTTCACACTTCCATCTGTATTAAATTCCATTTGCCATTCCTCAGCTCACTTGCCCACCTGATCAAGGTCCGGCTGCAATTTCTGACAACCTTCCTCACTGTCATGGTACAGGCTATTTTAGTGTCATCAGCAAACTTACTAATCATGCCTTGTACATTCTCATCCAAATCATTATTCGGAGATGCCGGTGTTGGACTGGGGTGTACAAAGTTAAAAATCACACAACACCAGGTTATAGTCCAACAGGTTTAATTGGAAGCACACTAGCTTTCGGAGCGACGCTCCTTTATCAGCTGATTGTGGAGGGCTCGATCGTAACACAGAATTTATAGCAAAAATTTGCAGTAAAAATTTTTGCTATAAATTCTGTGTTACGATCGAGCCCTCCACGATCACCTGATGAAGGAGCGTCGGAAAGCTAGTGTGCTTCCAATTAAACCTGTTGGACTATAACCTGGTGTTGTGTGATTTTTAACTTTATCCAAATCATTGATATCGATAACAAACAGAAATGGACCCAGCACCGACTCCTAAGGCACTCCACTTGTCACAGGCCTCCAGTCCAATAAGCATCCTTCCACTATAGTCACCTGCTTCCTACCATCAAGCCAATTGTGTTTCCAATTTGTCAACTGTCCCTGGATTCCATGCAATCTAGGCTTCCAGAGCAGGTTCCATATGAAATCTTATCAAACGCCTTTCTGAAACATATAGAGACAACATCTACTGCCTTGCCCTTGTCAACCTTCCTGGTCACTTCATCAAAGAACTCTAATAAATTTGCGAGGCATGATCTCCCACACTTAAAGCCATGCTGACTATTCCTAATCAAAGTTGAAACTTTATTGCTGGAACAGCACAGCAGGTCAGGCAGCATCCAGGGAACAGGAGATTCGACGTTTCGGGCACAGGCCTGAAGAAGCATTCCCTGGATGCTGCCTGACCTGCTGTGCTGTTCCAGCAATAAAGTTTCAACTTTGATCTCCAGCATCTGCAGACCTCACTTTCTCCTATTCCTAATCAAACCCTGTCTTTCCAAATGCAGTTATATTTTATCTCTCAGAATTTTCTCAAGTAACTTACCCACCAATGATGTTAATCTTACCGGTCTATAGTTCCAAGTCTATGCAGCACAACATTCACTACCCTCCAGCCTTCCAGGTCCTCACTTGTGGCTAACGATGATGAAAAAGTATCGCCTCTTGCAGTGTTCTTGGATATATCTGGTCAGGACCAGGAGATTTATCCACCTTCATATATTTTAATACATCCAACACCTCCTCTGCCATGATATGGACTGTCCCCAAGATATCACCACTAACTTCCCAAGTCTTCATGTCTCCCTCCATTGTAAACACAGAGGAAAATATTCATTGAGAATTCTGCCCATTTCTTGTGGTTTGACACATACATGTCCATTTTGGTCCTTGAGGGGCCCTATTTTCTCTCAAGTAATTCCTTTTCCTTTAACATACTTAAAGTAACTCTTTGGATTCACCCTAACCTTCTCAGCCATAAGACCATAAGACATAGGAGTGGAAGTAAGGCCATTCTGCCCATCGAGTCCAATCCGCCATTCAATCATGGCTGATGGGCATTTCAACTCCACTTACCCACATTCTCCCCGTAGCCCTTAATTCCTTGTGACATCAAGAATTTATCAATTTCTGCCTTGAAGACATTTAGCGTCCCAGCCTCACTGCACTCTGTGGCAATGAATTCCACAGGCCCACCACTCTCTGGCTGAAGAAATGTCTCTGCATTTCTGTTCTGAATTTACCCCCTCTAATTCTAAAGCTGTGTCCACGGTTCCTAGTCTCCTCGCCTAACGGAAACAATTTCCTAGTGTCCACCCTTTCCAAGCCATGTATTATCTTGTAAGTTTCTATTAGATGTCCCCTTAATCTTCTAAACTCCAATGAATATAATCCCAGGATCCTCAGCCGTTCCTCATATGTTAGACCAACCATTCCAGGGATCATCCGTGTGAATCTCCACTGGACACGCTCCAGTGCCAGTATGTCCTTCCTGAGGTGTGGGGACCAAAACTGGACACAGTACTCCAAACGGGGGCCTAACCAGAGCTTTATAAAGTCTCAGTAGCACAACAGTGCTTTTATATTCCAACCCTCTTGAGATAAATGACAACATTGCATTCGCTTTCTTAATCACAGAGGAGAAAGTGAGGTCTGCAGATGCTGGAGATCAAAGTTGAAACTTTATTGCTGGAACAGCACAGCAGGTCAGG
>NC_057716.1:35877237-35915711 GCF_004010195.1 Chiloscyllium plagiosum | reverse complement strand
TGCCCAGCTCCTTTTCCACCTATCCACTCCACCCTCTCCTCCCTGACCTATCACCTTCATCTCCTCCCCCACTGACCTATTGTACTCTATGCTACTCTCCCCCCACCCCCACCCTCCTCTAGCTTATCTCTCCACGCTTCAGGCTGTCTGCCTTTATTCCTGATGAAGGGCTTTTGCCCGAAACATCGATTTTGCCTGTCCTCGGATTTTGCCTGTCCTCGGATGCTGCCTGAACTGCTGTGCTCTTCCAGCACCACTAATCCAGAATAGAGTAGTTAGGGTTTGGCGATGGAGGAGGCTCAGGACTTGCATGTCCTTGGCGGAATGGGACGTGGAATTAAAATGTTTGGCCATGGGGCAGTGGGGTTGCTTCATGCGTGTACCCTGGAGATGTTCTCTGATGCACTCTACAAATAGGCATCCTGTCTCCCCAATGTATAGGAGACTGCATCGGGAGCAACAGATTCAGTAAATGATGTGTGGAAGTGCAGTCAAATCTCTGACGGATGTGGAAGTCTCCTTTGGGGCCTTGAATGCAGGTGAGGGAGGAGGTGTGGGCGCAGGTTTTGCAATTCCTGCGGTGACAGGGGAAGGTGCCGGGAGGGGACGGTGGGTTGGTGGGGGGCGTGGACCTGACTAGGTAGTCACTGAGGGAATGGTCTTTACGGAACACAGAGAGGGGTGGGGAAGGAAATATATCCCTGGTGGTGGGATCTGTTTGTAGGTGGCAGAAATGGCGGAGGATGATGCAATGTATACAGAGGTTAGTGGAATGGAAGGTGAGGAACAACGGGACTCTGTCATTGATGCGGGTTGGAGGGGTAGAGTCTGAGGGAGGAGGTGCGGAAAGTGAAACAGATATGCTGGAGGGCATCATCATTCACCATGTGTGAGGGGAAATGGTGCTTTTTGAAGAAGGAGGCCATCTGGTGTGTTCAGTGGTGGAACTGGTCCTCTTGGAAGCAGATACGGCAGAGGCGGAGGAATTGGGAATAAGGAATAATGTTTTTACAGGAGACAGGGTGGGAGGGGGTGTAGTCCAGGTAGCTGTGGGAATCAGTGGATTTGTAGAAGATGTCTGTGTTGAGTCAGTCACCATTGATGGAGATAGAGAGGTCCAGGAAGGAGAGAGAGGTGTCCGAGATGGTTCAGGTGAACTTAAAGTCAGGGTGGAACATGTTGGCGAAGTTGATGCCAGCAGCCTGTATCTGAGCCAGGCCTCCTTTATCCTGGTCAAAGCCTGAAAATCTGTTGTCATCCAGGGTTCCTTATTCTTGCCAATCTTGCCCTGTACCCTTACAGGAACATATAGACCTTGAACTCTAGCGATCTCACTCTTAAAGGCCTTCCACTTGCTTGATGTCTCTATGCCTGCAAACAAGCTACTCCAGTCAACCCCTGCAAGCTCCTGTTTAATTCCATCAAAATTCACTTTGCCCCAATTTAGAACTTGAACCTGTGGACCAGTTTGGTCCCTGTCCATAACTATTTTAAAATTTATGGAACTGGTTCCAAAGTGCTCCCCCACTGTCACCTCGGTCACCTGTCCTGCCCTATTTCCCAAGACAAGGTTGAGTTTTGCCCCTTCCCCAATAGGGTCCTCGATATACTGTTTGAGGAAACTTTCCTGAATGCACTTAACAAATTCCACCCCATCAAAACCCTTAACACTCTGGTAGTCCAAGTCTATATTAGGGAAATTAAAGTCCCCTACGAAGACAACCTTATTGCTCCTGCAAGTCTTCCAATCTCCCTGCATATTTGTTCTTCTAATTCCCGTTGACTATTTGGGGGCCTACAGTACAACCTCAACAAACATCACCATCCCTTTCTTATTTCTTAGCCTCACTGGATGATCCTTCAGTTATTTCATCTCTGACTACTGCTGTGATACTCGCCTCAATCAGAAATGCAACTCCTCCTCCCCTCTTTCTATCATCTCTGTCCTATCTAAAGCACTTGTGCCCAGTACATGAAGCTGCCAGTTCTGTCCTTCCCTTAGCCACGTTTCTGCAATGGCTATAATATCTTAGTCTCATGTACCTATCTACACCCTGCGTTCATCAGCCTTACCTATCAGCCCATCTTGCATTGAAATAAATGCAATTTAATCCAACAGGCATTCCTTGCCTGTCGTGTTCCAGCCTGACCTGTCTCTTCAACTTACTGTTTCTGAATACTGTACCTCCTTCAAGCCTTGCACTTGCCTCCCTAATATTGAGGATCCCCACCTCCCCCTGCACCTGCCCCCACACCCCCTCCCCCCACTAATGTAGTCTAAACCCTCCCCTGCAGCACTAGTGAACCTGACTGCCGTCATATTGGCTCCCCTCCAGTTCAGTTGCAACCCATTCCCTCTTGAACAGGTCACCCCTGCCCCAGGAAAATCCCAATTATTTAAAAATCTGACTCCCTGCCCCCTGCACCAATGCTTTCGCCATGGATTCATCTGCCTTACCCTCCTGTTCTTACCCTCATTAGCACATGCACTGAAAGAAATCCAGCGATTATCGCCGACAAGGGCCTGATTTTAAACTTTATTCTTAGCTCTCTACAATTGCTTTGCAGGACCTTATCCCTATGTCATTTGTTCCGATGTGCACAATGACCATTGGCAGCTCCCCTCCCCCTTGAGAATGTTCTGCAGCTGCTCTGAGACATCCTGGACCCTGGCACCCGGGTAGCAACACACCATCCTGGTTTCCCATTTGTAGTCACAGAATCTCCTGTCTGTCTCCACTTAAATAACACAGTTATTTTATTCTCCATTTTAAAATAAACAACTTCACATTTTCTCACATTATACTCCATTTGCCAATGTTATGTCTATTTACTTAATCTACCAATACCTCTCTGTAAATTGTTTGCATCCTTTCCTTGTCCCATGGTGTGCTGTTGAACTCCAGATGCTCTCAGCGTCTGCAAGTTTTTGTTACCTGAGAGTGTTTGATGGGGTCAGTTAAAAGGGAGCTTGACTCTGCATTGTGCTGTAGCTGTGCTCGGAGTGCTTGATGGGGACAGTGTAGAGAGAATTTCACTCTTTATTTAATCCCGTACTGTGCCTGTAATGGGTGTTCTTGTTGGGGACAATTTTGAGAGATCTTTACTTTCAGTTTAAAAGGGACGAGGTAAGTTTTACTCTGTATCGAACCCCATGCTGTCCCTGTCCTGGAAGTGTTTGATGGGATGAGTGTAGAGGGAGCTTTACTCTGTATCGAACCCCACGCAATGCTTTATATAATGGAATTTGATTGGAAAGAGAAGTTTTGCTCTGTCTGCTTTCTGATTGTTGGAATTGTTTCCTGGGAGTTTATGCTATATCTAACTCATAATGTTCCCTTAATAGTTATTAGATTAGATTACTTACAGTGTGGAAACAGTCCCTTCGGCCCAACAGGTCCACACCGACCCACAACCCACTCCCCTATCACTACGGGCAATTTAGCATGGCCAATTCACCTAACCTGCACATTTTTGGACTGTGGGAGGAAACCAGAGCATCCAGAGGAAACCCACGCAGACACGGGGAGAATGTGCAAACTCCACACAGACTGCCTGAGGCGGGATTTGAACCAGGGTCTCTAGCACTGTGAGGCAGCAGTGCTAACCACTGTGCCACCGTGCCCCACTATTCAACTTACTTATGCATTGATTCATCTAGGTAATATTGATAATATTGACAGTGCTGTGCTCTGCCTGTCACATTTATGAGAAAAATTATGAGTATTTGATGGTGCTTTGAGGTGGGAGCATTGTCTATTTCTAAACAATACCATATCAGCTTCAGGACTTTGTTTGTTTTCACAGTTTCTCATGGGATCATTGTGTTTTATAGACAAGAACATCATTCATCCATCATTTACAGACTGGTCATGTGAATGTGTGGAGTTTGCACATTCTCCCCCTGTCTGCATTGGTTTCCTCCGGGTGCTCCAGTTTCCGCTCACGATCCAAAGATGTGCAGGTTAGATGAGTTGCCATGCTAACCTACCCAGAGTGCTCAGGAATGCGTAGGTTAGGTGCATTAGTCGGAGTAAATGTAAAGGAAGAGGGTAGGGGGAATGGATCCAGGTAGGTTACTCTTCAGAGGGTCGATGTGACTGAAAACAAAAAATGCAGGATCTCACAGCAGGTCAGGTGAAAGGGGTTGGGGGTGGTGGGGATGTGGATTTCTTAGGGAGAAGTGATGTTGATGTTGGGCGGCACGGTGGCACAGTGGTTAGCACTGCTGCCTCACAGCGCCAGAGACCCGGGTTCAATTCCCGACTCAGGCGACTGACTGTGTGGAGTTTGCACGTTCTCCCCGTGTCTGCGTGGGTTTCCTCCTGGTGCTCCGGTTTCCTCCCACAGTCACAAAGATGTGCAGGGTCAGGTGAATTGGCCACGCTAAATTGCCCATAGTGTTAGGTTAAAGGGGTAAATGTAGGGGTAGGGGTATGGGTGGGTTGCGCTTCGGCGGGTCAGTGTGGACTTGGTGGGCCGAAGGGCCTGTTTCCACCCTGTAAGTAATCTAATCTAAATAATCAGAATGTGAGAAAGGCAGAACAATTCGCTCCAGCGAAAACTGGAGGAGCAGCATCTCATCTTTAGACTCGCCACTTTATAACCTTCTGAGCTTAATATGTGTTCAACACTTTTGGATTCTGAACCCACTTCCATATCTTCCCTTTCTTTTTGCTTTACTTGTTACATTCTTTGTCACCATGTCCTCTCTCTCCTTCCCCCCCCACTCCAGTGGGACTGTCTGTTCTTTCCAGTCTGGCAGTTCTGCCATTCTTACAGTCCGATCACTTAATTTGAACTATCAACATTATTTCTCCCCCACCTACTCCCTACTCCCCTCCCCAACTATTGCTGCCCCCCTCCACACATCATGTCAGTCTGATGAAGAGTCATCAACTTTAGCCTGCATTCTTTCCATAAAACCATAAGAAATAGGAGTGGAAGTAAGGCCATTTGGCCAATTGAGTCCACTCCACCATTCAATCATGGCTGATGGGCATTTGAACGCCACTTACCCGCAGTCTCCCCATATCCCTTTATTCCTTGTGAAAATTCCTTCCATGGATGCTGCCTGACCCACTGTGACCTCCAGCACTTTCGTTTCCAATGCAGATTCCAACATCTGCAGTAATTTGCTCCTACCCGGTCATTTGAATGAGCTGTCTCACTTAATGTTGCTGTCAACATGGTCCCTATTAATCTGAAAATTTATTATCTTCAACTTCCTGCCCAATTGCCCTTGAAGGTTCCAGTGCAATCCTCTTCCAGTTTCAAGTCATAGAACAGATCATCGAATCTGTACAGTGTGGAAGCAGGCCATTCAGCCCATCGAGTCCACACTCACCCTCTGAAAAGCATCCCACTCAGCCCCCTATCCTATCCCTCTAGGTAATCATTCCTGGACACTATGGGCAATTTAGTATGGCCAATCCAACTAACCTGCACATCTTTGCACTGTGGGAGGAAACCAGAGCACCTGGAGGAAACCTGCACAAACACAGGTTTCACATTACAGCACTGGCTTGATATTGTGTTGCATTTGATTTTATTGACAATGCCAAGTATCGCAGGTTTCGTAATCACCTTATTAATGTAGCCTGACCCTTCAAGGCTTTCTGCATATGCTCCCCTATGCCCCCTCTACCTCTCAGAATAAAGTTCTTTACATTAAGTTGCTTATCCATGCTGTTGCTGCTCAAGTGCATCATTTCACAATTTACCACAGGAAATTACACGAGCTATATATCTGTTCATTCTGGCAGCCTGTGTGCTGCTAAACATGGAAAGCTCTGCAAAAATCTAACAACATTGATCAGTGCGGGGGCTACTGTTGTTTGTGATATACATAAATGACCTGGAAGAGGGCGTTGTTGATCTGATCAATACGTTTGCAGATGACATGAAGATTGGTGGAGTAGCAGAAAGCATAGGGGACTGTCATAGAATACAGCAGAATATATATAGACTGGAGAGTTGGGCGGAAAAGTGGCAGATGGAGTTCAATCCAAGCAAATGTGAGGTGCTGCATTTTGGGAAGTCTAATTCGAGAGTGAGTTATGCAGTAAACGGAAGAGCCTTGGGAAAAGTTGATTAGCAGAAAAATCTTGGAGTGCAGGTCCATTGTCCCCTGAAGGTGGCTGAACAGGTGGATAGAGTGGTCAAGAAGGCATATGTTATGCTTGCCTTCATCGGACGGGGTATTGAATATAAGAGTTGGCGGGTCATGTTAAAATTGTACACGACATTGGTTCGGCCGCAGTTATATTACTCTGTACAGTTCTAGTCGCCACATTACCAAAAGGATGTGGACGCTTTGGAGAAGGTGCAGAGAAGGTGTACGAGGATGCTGCCTGGTATAGAAGGTGGTAGCTATGAAGAGAGATTGAATAGGCTAGGATTGTTTTCATTGGACAAGAGGAGATTGAGGGGGACCTGTCTGAGGTCTACAATATCATGAAGGGTGAACAGAGTGAACAGAGATAAGCTTTTTCCCAGGGTGAGGGATTCAATAATGAGAGGTCACGCATTCAAGGTGAGAGGAGAAAAGTTTAAGGGGGATCCATGCAGAAAATACTTTACACAGAGGGTGGTAGGTGCCTGGAACACATTGCCAACAGAGGTAGTAGAGGCAGGCATGGTAGATTCATTTAAGGCGCATCTGGACAGATGCATGAGTAGGTGGGGAGCAGAGGTATGCAGATGCTTAGGAATTGGGTGATAGGTTTAGACAGTAAATTTGGATTAACTCAGGCTTGGAGGGCTGAAGGGCCTGTTCCTGAGCTGTATATTTTCTTTGTTCTCATTGGCTCCCCGACCACAGTAGTAACCATGGCAGAGTTTAATTAGAAACAGTTGAGGGATCTTCACAATCCATGTTAACCTTTACCGTTTCAGTGCTGGGAGGGTTGAAAGTGGATGAATGGATGGCTAGATGATTCACAAATCATTCGCAGATACAGCAAGTAATTAGGAAGAAAAATCACATTTAGTGCAAGACGAATGGAATCTAAAAGTTGGGATGTTTAGCTACAGTTGTGCAGGGCACTGGTGAGACTACCAACTGGAGGTGTGTGTAGTTTTGGTTTCATTATTTCAGAAAGGATATAAAGTTGAAATTACCCCAATAGCACTGTCTTTCATAACCACATAATCACCACTAGAATCAGATCATAAATTACTCAATTAGCCATGAACTCTACCTGCTCTGCAGAGACGATTTTAGCTGAGCTTTGTCCAGTCCTGATGAAACTAGGGCTTCTTTTAATGATGTTCAGCATATCAGTGTTGAGCATGGTTTTGCGTTGATCGTAGAGCTCGGCTCGAAGAGGGTGGACTTGGTTGGTGTTTTGCTCCTCAGTAGAGGACTTCCGTTTAGCCGATGTGGCCTTCTTACTCATGGTCAATTCCCCATCCTGTTGGCAAAGAAGGAGTTTGATCAGAATTAAAATGCCACATGGAGTGAAGATAAAATCAACGGCCACCACATTTTCTTTACAACTCCGCAATGGTGTGGGAGAACTGAAAGTAGGGAAAAATTCTGGAAGGCCAAGAAATAATGAGTTTGAGTGGGAGACCATGCAATGTGATTTCAGCGCAGCATCAGAGGGAGGGACAATATGTGGAATAGAGTAATGGTGACTTAGGTGAGACAGAAGGAAAGCTCAGAAGAGAAGTAACTATAGAAAGATTGTGTAGTGGTAACAAGGAGAGTTTGCCAAATATGTAAATTTATATCCTACCTGATGCTATGCTCAATTGAAAGTAACATTATACAGAGTGTAGTCAAGACATAATTCCATAGGATTCCTACTTGCACATTACCCTAAAATTCTTGCTGAATCTTTTTTATCTCCATGTCACTTTCACCCATTTCCTCTTCCCCACCCCTGCTGACAAGGGTTGGATTGCCCACCCTTCCATTATAATGTGGGGGTGCTGGTATTGGACTGGAGTGGGCAAAGTTAAAAATCACACAATGCCAGGTTATAGTCCAACAGGTTTATTTGGAAGTAGTAGCTTCCAGAGGGCTGCATAGTGGGGCAGGATCCTAAGACACAGAATTTATAGCAGGAGATCACAGTGCCACGCAATTAAAGTGATACATTGAACAAACCTGGATGGCTGTTAAGTCTTTCTTTTTTAGAATGGGTTGCAGGTATTGCTTCATTAATATGTAAACCCCAGAACTTCTTTTAACTCACATTCTCAAAATAACTTAAGGGTTTATTTTAAAAAAGTGACATCTCAGCTCAGACAATGCATTAAAGTTGTGAGGTTCGAGTCTGTCTGTATCCCAATCTTGGGTCAGACTAGTTCTATTTCCAAAGTAGTTCCAATCCATATGAAATGTTATATGGATTGACTGCCTGCATTGACTGCCTGAAGGTTGTGTGCTTTTTGAGCAAAATAGAATGTATCTGCAAATACAATTCTGCAAATGCAAATTCACCCACAGAATTATATGTGTGCGCGTGAGGGGCAGAGAGAGAGACAGACAAACAGAGAGAGAGAGAGAGAGAGAGTATTTGCATGGATGTGGACTTGTTGGGCCGAAGGGCCTGTTTCCACACTGTAAGTAATCTAATCTAAAAAAAAATGTGCGCATGCTTGGTAGAGTGTGTGTGTAAGTGTGATGGAGTATAAGCCTGTGAGAGGGTGTGTGCATGAGTGTGAGGGTTGGGGGAATGTACTTTTGTGTGTATGAGAAGGGTCTTTGTGATTGTGTGAGTACATTAAGGGTGTGTGTGCATGTGTGCTTGTGTATATAGTGTAATGGATACCGAACATGGGTACTGATAGCCAGGTTTGGTACACAAGAATGGCCTCAATCGGGACCGTGGGTTCATATCGCACTGCAGGTCACCCCAATACACTATACACCCTCTCTCTCACACACACAAGCACACGTACACACACATTCTTACTTACTCAGACACTCATGCGGACCCTTTTTTATACACACATTCTCAGACACACACATATACTCCTCCCAAATTCCCACCCAAGCACATGTCTTCTCACAGGCTTATACTCTGTCATACTCATGCACAGACTCTACCAAGCATGCACCCATGCAAACATACACTCTCTCACGTGCACTCACACTCACACTTTCTCTTTCTTTCCCTCACGTGCATATTCACATATAATTCTGTGAGTAAATTTGCATTTGCAGAACTGTATTTGTAGATACATTCTATTTTTGCTCAAAAAGCAATGTGCAGGTAAGTCAATGCAGGCAGTCAATCCAGAGAATATTTTATAAATTCCAACTTTGGAAATAGAACCAGTCTGACCCAAGATTAGGATACAGACAAACTCTAACCTCACACCTTTAATACATTGTCTGAGCTGAGATATCGCCACTTTTTATAAAACCTTAAGTTATCTTGAGAATGTGAGGTAAAAGTAGTTCTGAGGTTTACATATTAATGAAGCAATACCTGCAACCCATTCTAAAAGATGAAAGACTTAACAGCGATCTAGGATGGTTCAATATATCACTTTAATTGCATGGTACTGTGATCTTTTGCTGTAAATTCTGTGTCTTATGATCCTGCCCCACTAGTACTGGTACTTCCAAATACACCTGTTGGACTATGACCTGGAGTTGTGTGATTTTTAACTTTGTCTCCCCTCTATTGTGGTTACTCAAAGTGCTGATCAAGATTGTGTGACATATATATCTTAACAATATATACAGACATTTGAATTAGGAACAGAAATAGATTATTCAGCTCCTTGAGCCTGCTCCACTATTCAAAAGGTCATAGTTGATCTGATTATAACCACAAGTCTACATTCCTATGTTGATAATCTATTAACCATCTGATAACCTCTTACTTCCTTGTTAGTCAAGAATCTATCTACTTCTGCCTTAAAAATATTTAATGACCTAGCCTCTACCACTCTGAGGAGGAGAGTTCCATAGACTCATGGTCACCTGAGAAAAAGAAAATCGTTCTAATCTCCAACTTAAACAGAAGACCTCCAATTTTAAACCCTTTGCCCTAGTTCTAACCTCTCCCACAAAGAGGAAATCTCATCTCAGCAGCCAGATCCTGTCAAATTCCCCCAGAATCTTTCCTCAGGATGTTTCAACAAGATTAACTCATTCTTTGAAACTCCAATGAATACAGGTCCATTCTGTCTCTCTTTCCCTCATAAGACAATCACTCATTCCAGGTACCAGAATAAAACTTCTCTGAACTGTTTCTAATACGGTTATATCCTATCTTAAGTAAGGCATCTAAAACTCAAAAACTCCATCACATTCCAAATGTGATCTCAGCAACATCCTATACGTCTATAGGAAAATAATAATCTCTACAGTTGTCATAAGACTTTGAAATGAAGGACATGTTGTAATCTAACCCTAGCACTATCCACCCACCATAGCTTGACCTTGTCCAAACTGCTTCTGTCTGCATCCTAAGGCACACCAAGACCAATTCACACACAATGGCTGGGCTACATGATGGACAGTATAGATAATATTTTGAATTCTCAGCCCTGTTTCCAAATTGCATAACTCTGGAATTCATTCTCTAATTGTCACCATAGAACATAGAACAATACAACACAGCACAGCCCCTTCTGCCCTCGATGTTGTGAGTCCAGTTATCCTTCCTCTTTTATGATGCATGTAAAAATGTATATTTTGACAAATTTTAGTTTCCTTCTTCCCATCTGAATGCCTTTTGTGCACAACTCTGCTTGTTAACATGCCTGTGAAAGTGCCTTGAAATGTGTTAGTATGTTAAATTAAAGATGCCATATAAATGCAGGTTAGTGTTATGCTTTTGGATCCTTTGGCTATTATAATTATTGATGCAAGTCAGTGATTTGCCCTTATGTCTGACTTAATGTACATTTTTTGAGTTGTGACTTATTTGAGTTGGTATCAGTTAAATACTCAATTCTTTAAAATCATACAATCAATCAACATATCCAACCCAGAATTTGTTCTCCTCCTTACTATTCCCAACTATTGCCACCACAGCTGGATGCTTTGTGAGCGGGCCTGCCAGATCCACATCAGTGATTGGCTAAGCAACTTGACAATTGGGGGGGGGGGGGCATAACCAGATTCTTCATTCACTCTTTTCTTGCCTACATCATGCCAGTAGGTTTGTAGGTGTCAGGGACAATTCCTGAATTAAATACAGTTTCATTACTACCCTTTACTAAATCCTTCCAAGTTCTTGCCACCTCACCACTTCCATAGTCAGCACTAATTCAACCTTTCCACCGTCACTCCCAATCCAACTCTTGCATAATCAGACCAACCTCAACTCTTTCATGGTCACGCAAATCTCACCAATTCCATGCTCACCCACACCTCAAATCTTCCATTTTCATCCCACTTCAAGTGTTCCATTCCCACCACCTCCTCATCCCTTCCATAGTCACCCCACCAACACTTCTACAGTCAAAAACAACCCTTCAAATACTCATCCCCACCTCAACTGTTCCATAGTCATCCCAACTTCAACCTTTCCTTATTTACCCCAGCTCAACCCTTGCGTAGTTATTTTAAATCAACCCTTCCACAGTCACCCATGAGCTCAATACTTCAATAATCACTGTGAACCCAACAGTCATCATCAACCTGACCCTTCCGTATTCATCCTCAATTCAACCCTTCCATTGTCACCCACTTCACCATTTCTATAGTCAAAACCAAACCTTCAAATGATTACCCCCACCTCAACCCTTCCATAGTCATTCCAACCCCTACCCTGCCTTACTCACCCCAATTCAACCCTTCTATAATCATCACCCTTTTGACCCTTCCATATTCACCCTCAATTAAAACCTTCCACAGTCACCAAAAACACAACCCTCCTATAGTCACCACTAACCCAACACTTCCAGAGTCACCACAAACTCAAAACTTCCATAGCCATCCCACCTCAAACCTTCCATAGTCACCATGAGCTCAATACTTCAATAATCACTCTCAACCCAATCTTTTCATACACACCCTTAACCTAATCCTTTCAAATGACCAGTGTTGGAGGGTCACCCTCACCAACTTAATTATTCCATGGTCATCCCAACTCAATCCTTTTATCTTCATCACTGACCCATTGCTTCATTGGTCATTCCCATTTTAGGCATTTCATGGCTGACCAGGAGAAAGGGAAAAGTGACCAGGACAGATGCTACAGCAAAAGGAAAGAGGGAGAGGGAAAGGAATGATGGACACGGAAAGGGGTGGGGAAGAGGGATGGGAAGGGGAGAGGGATGTGAGTGAGGGGAATTAACACCCATGTGCAAAACTTCAATATTGTTACATTGGAGAATGTCAGCACGTAAAAGTCATACCATTGAGCTATTAAAGTTCTTGAACTTCAGTCACATTGAGAATTGCTGTTAGTTAAATATATCTGCCTCATGGTTGATGGCGCTGGAATAACTTCAAATTTTCATTTACTTCCTGAAAATGAAGTTTGAATATGATTATGTTAGTAAATTAAAATGCAATTTTGACATGTATGTACATTTGAGGAAATATTGCTCTTTTCTGAATTTATACTTCTGGATGACTTTGGGTATCATATTTATTTTAATACAGTTATTTCATCTTGATTAATGGAGAAATGTACCCTGTGACTTTGTCAGAGTGAAATTGGATGCTGCTGTTTTCTGTTTGAGACTTAGAGAGAGAAAACATTAAAACTAGCTCCCGGGATCATGATATTAGAAGAATGCTACTGAAATTGTATGGGTTTTGAAAGCTTATAAAAGTTAGCCAGTGTACAAAGCAGCAGAGAATAATTTGACATTTAGTCTGCAATTTGATAGAATTGGGTGAGTCAATATGGTCATGAATTTTGCAGTCCATGTTCATGTGGAGATGAAAGGTGATTTGCAGCAAAATTAGAATTTCTTCCAGCCCAATGGCAAAATTATGAGATAATCACAGAGTTAAGGGTGCCTGGTGACTCAGCTGTTAGTACTACTGCCTCAAATGCCAGGGACCTGGGTTTGATTCCAGCTTCGAGTGACTATGTTTAGAGTTTGCATGTCATTCCCATGTCTGTGTGGGTTTCCTCTGTGTGTTCTGATTTGCCCCGCAGTCCAGTGATGTGCAAGTTAGGTGGATTGGCCAGGGTAAATGCAAGGTTGCAGGGATAAGGTGGGTGTGGTGTGTCTGGGTGGGATGCTCTTCAGAGAGGTGATGCAGATCAAATGGATCAAATGACCTCTCTCTGCACTGCAGAGATTCTATGACTCAGATCCACTTCAGTCTTTGTGTCTTTGATTTCCTGCTCTCGGGCATCTATCCAGTGTCTTTGATTTCCTTCTCTCGGGCATCTATCCAGTGTCTTTGATTTCCTGCTCTCGGGCATCTATGTTATCCAGTTGTTTTCCACACAGTGAACTATTCTGCGTTACTCTTGACATGCTTGCTATAATACTGAGCTTATCTTGTCTTGTTATTTAATTTCACTTAACAGGCAGCATCTTTAGAAAGAGAAACAGCAATAACATTTCAAGTCCATTTGACTGTTCTTCAAAACTGGTAAGGTGAGGTTAAATAATGGAAAGATGCCTTAGAATCTCAATTCTGAAGAAGAAAAATGAAGCAGAGAGGCTAAAGCCTTTCCCCCCATAAGTAGAAATAACCCCTCCATATTTACCCTATCAAACCTCCCAAGAATTTTGTAGGTTTCAATAAAGACGCCTCTCGTTCAGCTAAACTCCAATGTGTACAAGCCCAACCTACTCAACCTCCCTCATGAGACAGTCCTTTCATATCTGGTATCAACCAATTGATTCTATTCCCTTTGAAATAAAGGCCAACTGCATTCTCTATTACCCACCATAACTGGATGCTAGCTTTTTGTGATTTATATGTAAGGGAGAGGGACAAAGAAGGGAATCTGCCATCCTTACCCTGTCTGGTCTACATGTGACTCAATACCCACAGCAATGCATGTGATTCTTAACTGCCTTGAGGCAATTAGGGATGGGCAATAAATGCTGGCCTAGTTAGCAATGACCACATCCTGTGAATGAAGAAAGAAAGTCCCTCTGTGTTGTCGATTTCTGCAGTCTATCACCATGTAAATAATATTCAGTTCTTTTTTTTTGTCAACGCCTATAACTTCACATTTTCACACATCTGCCAAGTTTATGTTCGCTGTCTATACCCCTCTGGAGATTTCTTCTGCCATCCTTGCCACTTACCATTCCACTTATTTTTGTGTCATCTGCAAACTTGGTGATAGCATATTCACTTCCTTCATCCAAGTCATCCATAGATATTGTAAGTAATTGTGGTCCCAGCATTGATCTCTGTAGCACATCAGTAGCCCTTCCTGATGAAAGGCTCCTGCCCGAAACGTCGATTTTCCTGCTCCTCAGATGCTGCCTGACTGCTGTGCCTTTCCAGCACCACTCTAAACTTGACCCTGCAGTACACCACTAGTTACAGTTTGCCAACCTGATAATGCCCACCCCCTCCGTCCCAAATCTCTATCTTCTATGGGCCAGCCAATTCTTATCCAGATAGCCAGATTTCCCTGTATCCCATGCCTCCTTACATATCTGAGCCTAGCATGGGAACCTAATCAAAATCCATGTACACCACATCTACACTGCTTCATCAATGTGTTTTGTCACATTGTCAAAGAATTCAAGGAGGTTCGTGAGGCATGACCCGCCCTTCACAAAGCCATACTGACTATTTCTAATCAAACGATGGTTTTCCAAGTACACATAAGTCCTGTCTCTCAGAATCCTCTCCAATAATTTGCCCACCATGGATGTAAGACTGGCTGGTCTGTAACTCCCAGGATTATCCCGACTTCCTTTCTTGAATGAGGGAATAACATTTGCCACTCTCCACTCATCTGGTACTAGTCCAGTGGACAGTGAGGACGCAAAGGTCATAGCCAAAGGCTCAGCAATCTCTTCCCTCACTTCCTGTAGTAACCTTGGGTATATCATGTCTGGCCTGGTGGACTTATCGATCCTCATAGTTTCCAAACTTTTCAGCACATCCTCCTTCTTAACATCAACCTGTTCAAGCTTTTCAGCCTGTTTCACAAGTCCTCACAAACTTCAAGGTCCCTCTCAGTAATGAATACTGAAGTAAAGTGATCATTAAGAACCTCCCCTACCTCTTCGATTCCAGGCACAAGTTCCCTCCACTATCCATGATCCCCACCCTCACTCCAGCGATTCTCGCATAAATGTGAAATGCCTTAGAGTTTTCCTTAATCCTACCTACTAAAACTTTTTCATGCCCCCTTTGAAGCTCTACTAAGGCCATTCTTCAGTTCCTTCCTAGCTATTTCATAACCCTCTAAAACCCTGTCTGATCCTTGCCTCTTAGCTGTAAGGAAGGTTCCTTCTAGCTCTTGACTTGATGTTCCACATCCTTTGTTGAAACTTTATTGCTGGAACAGCACAGCAGGTCAGGCAGCATCCAGAGAACAGGAGATTCGACATTTCGGGCACAGGCCCTTCTTCAGGAATGAGCCACATCCTTTGTCACCCAAAGTTCTTTCAACCTACCATCCCTTCCTTGCCTCAGTGGGATAAACCCGTCCAGCACTCATAGCAAGTGCTTCTTAAATGACCTCCATATTTCTGATGTGCATTTCGTTGAGAATATCTGTTCCCAATTTCGATGCCCCAGTTCTTGCCTAACAGCGTTGTAATTCCCCCTACTCCAATTGAATACTTTCCCATGCCATCTGCTCCTATCCCTCTCCATGAGTATAGTAAAGGTCAGGGAGTTGTGATCACTATCACTGAAATGCTGTCCCACTGTGAGATCTGACACCTGGCCTGGTTCATTACCAAGTACCAAATCCAATATGGCCTCCCCTCTCGTCGGCCGATCTGCATATTGAGTCAGGAACCCTTCCTGGACACACCTGCCAAAAACTGCACCATCCATACTACTTAAACTGAAGAAGTTCCAATCAATATTAGCGAAGTTAAAGTCACCCATAACAACGACCCATGACTTGCAAAATCTGCCTTCCCATCTGCTCCTCTGTGTCTCTGTTGCTATTAGGGATTATGTTAAAAACTCCCAATAAAGCGACTGCCCCTTTCCTGTTTCCACCCGTACTGACTCTGTGGACAAACCCTCCCCAACGATCTGCCTTTCTGCAGCTGTAACACTATCCCTGATTAGCAATGCCACTCCCTTACCTCTTTTACCTCCCCCCCGCCCCATTCCTTTTGAAACATTTAAACCTTGCAACATCCAACAACCATTCCTGTCCTTGTGATATCCAAGTCTTTGTAATGGCCACAACATCATAGTTCCAAATACTGATCCAGCTCTGAGTTCCTCACCCTTATTCCTGATATTTCTTGCATTAAAATAGACATACTTCAAACAATCACACTGACTGCAACTTTACCCTTTCAAGTGCTTATCATTCCTCACAGATTCTCTACACGCTGTATCTGGCTATTTACTACTTCCTCCATCATCTGATCCGTAACTCCAGTTCCCATCCCCCTGCCAATCTAGTTTAAACCCTCCTGAAGACCTCTAGCAAACCTCCCAGTTCAGCTGCAACCCGTCCTTCTTGTACAAGTCCCACCTTTATAGGAAGAAATCACCAATGATGCAGATGTCTGAAGCCCTCCCTCCCACACCAGTCCTGCAGCTATGTGTTCATCTGCACTCCCCTCCCCTCATGAGCCCAGGGCATCGGTAGCAATCCTGAGATTAAGACTCTGCTCGTCCCACATTCTAGCTTCCAACTTAATGCCCTATATTCTCTTTTCAGGTCCTCATCCCTTTCCCTACCTATATCATTGGCATTGACTTGTACTGATTTGGGTTGTTAATCTGGGTGAATCACGGAGCCCTGGCTGACAGAGATAACCAGGAGCTTCAAAGAGTCTCTTCACCCTTAGGACTGACTCTCGGTTAGCTGTCAGTGCCCATGTACTGTGCACATATAAATACAGGGTGACGGTATACTGCCTCTGTTCAGATATTTCAGGGATGCTTATAGAATGCACATAAAAACTATTGCTTGTGGGTTGTCTGATGACATCTATTTAAGATATTACAGAACAAACAGTTCCAAACATTGCTAGGTGATAAAACATTTAATTTGGCCCTTGGATAGCAGTGGGGTCTATCGTAATGTTTTTGACTGGACGCTTAGCATTGTTCAGGGGTCACTAAAAAGGAGTTGTGGGGTCACAGGCAGTTGGTGAAAAAAATCGAGTCAGTGAAACTTCCTCGAGAAGTGCTGAGTGTTAGCTATTTTGTAGGGAAAGCAATTGAGCATCAAGAGCATTTGCTATGCTGGCAGATGTTAGGCCAAGTTTGAACGTATTAGGCAGATTGGTGTTGTAATCAGTACATTGGAAAAGTCATGGATGTTATGGTAATATATCAGTAAACAAAAGTGAGGGCTGAAAAGCCACAAGTAGAGGGATGGAGGATTTGAGCTATTGGGAGAGGCTGAATAGGCTGGGGCTGTTTTTCCTGGAGTGTCAGAGGTTGAGGAGTGACCTTATAGTGGTTTACAAAATTATGAGGGGCATGGATAGGATAAATAGACAAAGTGAGGAGAAAGTGAGGTCTGCAGATGCTGGAGATCAGAGCTGGAAATGTGTTGCTGGAAAAGCGCAACAGGTCAGGCAGCAACCAGGGAACAGGAGAATCGACGTTTCGGGCATAAGCCCTTCTTCCTGAAGAAGGGCTTATGCCCGAAACGTCGATTCTCCTGTTCCCTGGATGCTGCCTGACCTGCTGCGCTTTTCCAGCAACACATTTCCAGCTCTAAATAGACAAAGTCTTTTCCCTGGGATTGGGGAGTCCAGAACTAGAGGGCATAGGTTTAGGGTGAGAGAGGAAAGATATAAAAGAGACTTAAGGGGCAAATGTTTCACAGAGAGGGTGGTACATGTATGCAATGAGCTGCCAGAGAAGGTGATGGAGGCTGGAACAATTGCAACATTTAAGAGGCATTTGGTTGGGTATATGAATAGGAAGGGTTTGGAGGGCTATGGGCCTGGTGCTGGCAAGTGGGACTAGATTGGGTTGGGATATCTGTTCGGCATGGACGGGTTGGACCGAAGGGTCTGTTCCATGCTGTACATCTCTATGACTCTATGACTGAACAAGACTGGAGCTCAGGGGCAAGCCAGGGACAGCCCTAGCTTGGTGAAGTTAGTTATGGCTGCAAACCTGGAGTTGCACCAAAGAATGAGTCCAAGAGAATAATTTTCAGAGTCCAAGGGGAACACAGAAAGGAACATGATTGGCCAGAACAGGAGTATTTGTTGAGATTGTCCATGACAGAGTGGTTCTTCAGAGGGAGTTTCAAGACCAGATCATCCAAAAAACATTAAGAGTAATGATCTGAGGGACCTGTGCTGATTGCATTGCTGTTTAATGTACAGTGAGGGGTGCTCAGTCACAGTCTATTGTCACAATGTTAAATTTAGGTGTTACAAATAAGTTGTACATGGATTGTAGGTTGCATTGCTGTACTATATTTATGGTTACGTTTATTATTGTTTATTTAAAACCGTTGGAACTGTAAGGATTTATTTAGTAAATCACTTGGATTTCACTCTTTCTCTACTTTGCAAGTAAAATGTATTGGTTCCTCACCAGGGCGGAATATAAATGCAGCATCTGCCCTGGGATCATAACACTTGCCACAGTGATGCTTTCTGTTTCAGAGGGAGACCATTAATGACATTAAAGTTCCATTAAAGCTCATGGAACAAGCTGCTTTGTAATATTGAGGCTATTATTAGATTGAAATCGATTAGACTGCGTGTCAGTAAATTGGTGAGAGGGATGTGGGCTACATTCAGCTCAGAACAGGAAAAGGGTTTCAGCCTAGGATAAGTAGTGCTCAGTTAACAAATGGAATCACATTAAGACTTCTTTAAATTCCCTGTTATAAATAAATGAATTTGCTTTTTCATCCTAATCAGACGACAGTGAACAACACAAACAGAGTAAGAAGACAAGTTACTGATTTGCACTTAATCACTTGTGACTTAACTTGGGAAGGGTAAGGGTTATAACTCTGCAGTTCACATGGGGCACTTAATGGGGTGCCCTTTGGATTGCAATGCTGTCCAGGCCTTAGTTAAGAAGACAGTGAGAGAATGCACCCAGGATTCTGGCAGCTGTCTCGCTGCATTTTAACATCTGAGTGCATGACTCCCATGAAGATGGTATCGCAGGTGCAGCAAGTAATTAAGAAAGCAAGGGGAATGATGTTGTCTATTGTGAGGGGGATAGAATACAAAAACAGGGAGGTAACGCTTCAGTTATATGCTGCACTGAGGGTCAGCCTGCACCAGATGATCTGAAAAAGTCATAACGCACTTATAACATTAACTTTGTTTCTCTCTCCACAGATGCTGCCAGACACGTTGAACTTCTCCAGTACTTTCTCGTTTTATTTGTTCTTGGCGTACTAAGCACAGTATCGGTCTCCTTAATTAGGAAAGCATATAAATGCGTTGAAAGTACTTCAGAGAAGCTTCACTCAACTAATACCTAGGATGAACTGGTTACTTTATAAGGACAGGTAGGGTTTGTATTCATTGAAGTTTAGAAGAATGAAAGGTAATCTTATTGAAACATAAGACCCTGATGGGATTTGACAGGTTGAGAAAATGTTTTCCCTTGTGAGAGAGACTAGAACTAAGGGTTATGGCTTAAAAATAAGGATTGTCCATTTCAGACAAAGATGAGGAGGAGGCTTCTGTCGTAAAATGTCTGTGGAGCTTCCATCACAGGAGAACAGTAGAGGGAGGGTCAGTGAATATTTCTAAGGCAGTGGTGGATAGTTTCTGGACTAAAGGGAGAGTCAGAGAATATAGTGAGTAGGTGCAAGTGTGGAGTTGAGGCCATGATCTTGTTAAATGAAGAAGCAGACTCAAGGGGCTGAATGGACTCCTGCTGCTCCTAGTTTGTTTGTTCACATACAAGTGTGAGAAATTTAAACTCAGTGTGTGCTTAAATGGGAGTGAAACAGAGAGGCAAGGAAGTTGAGTGTGTGCAAGGGATAAAATGGGGCTTGGTATCAATTACGACAGAGGAACAGGGTTTTGGATATAACCTCTGCAAGGAAATGCCAGCTGATACCTGGAATCGTTCCCGAAAAGTCTGGTACAGTCACATGTATGTCAAATTGGAGACAGACTTTGCTTTGGACAGGGGTATTAAGTGACTTGAAAACAATGCACAGTAATGCAATTATGAGAAAGATCAACAGGAATCTGTTTGAGTTAGACG
Organism: Chiloscyllium plagiosum; assembly: GCF_004010195.1. Taxonomy (NCBI): domain Eukaryota; kingdom Metazoa; phylum Chordata; class Chondrichthyes; order Orectolobiformes; family Hemiscylliidae; genus Chiloscyllium; species Chiloscyllium plagiosum. The sequence continues at coordinate 35,895,445 of NC_057716.1, read as the reverse complement.
AGCAGGATCACAGAGTAAGCGTCCACCTTTTGGTTTTATATTGAATATGACATGTTACTACAGCATGTTGTAGATGTTCACCATTTCATCCGTCTTCCCTTGCTGCTAACAGACAATACCTGATGTAAAACATGTCAAAGCCTTTGAGAGGAGAGAGACTAAAAGTCTGATTGAAAGGTAATCTTCACCAAGGTGGTCAGCACTCATGACAGAACACACCCCACTTTCACATTAAACTAATTCCCAACGACTGCCACTTACTTTGCTTGCCATGTTTCACTGGCATCGTTTGATGTCACTTACGTGTCCGCACCCTGCAAGTACACTCCGATGGAGAGGAATTATGCTTTAGATTTCGAATCATTTGAGAGAAAATACAGGTCAAAGGCAAGGAAGTAATGCATGGCTTCCTCACCAGATCGACATTGCTGCGAGAATTCTCTCACCTGGGAGACTGCTTGGGGGTTGCTTGGTTACATGAATCTGGGAGGAGACTAGGAGGAGGAGACGAAATACCTTAGTTGTCTGAAGTCATAATACGCCGTTTACCGACTTTGTCCAACATGAACGTTAACCTAGCATTACTTTCATTGTTTACCTTGAATATAATCCTCGGCATTTCCTCATACTGGTTTCTCAAATGCGGATAATCCAGGGGTGCCAGCAATCCTGTGGTGACTCACCCCTCCCCCTCCCCCCCAACTATTCAGCAACACAGGGCATCGCGGTGGGCTCTGAATTTGTCCGTGCTTGCTGCACTTAACAACAAGATGTAGGAACTCCAGTGATTTGCCTCAGTGCTGCAGCATGCAGTCAACAGGGCCTTTCTCCCAGCCCTTATCTTACTCCGCAATCCTGCCTCCCATCCCTGTTGCTACCCCACCTCTACACAGTCCACTGCAATCAGTTTACTCCCAAAGTGGAAAAGGGATTATCTTAACAAATGGAAGCTATTATCCTTTTATCAATCTGAATTAAGCCTCAGTGCCCAAATCAAATTGCGCAATCCTGCTTTTGAGCCTGGTTGTGAATGTTCAAAGTATATAGGAATGTTGGTCTTTGCTCTCTCTCCCTCCCCACTGCAACCAGAATCTCTTTCACTGATCTCCTGTGTTGGGAGCTCCACTTTACGATAGAAGCTTCCTCCTCATCTTTGTCTAAAATGACGATCCTTATTTTTTTAAGCCATGACCCCTGGTTTTAGTCGCTCCCACAAGGGAAAACATTTTCTCAGCCTGTCAAATCCCATCAGGGTCCTTCAAATGAAATATTTGGGAAACAGAACCCTGTGGTGAAAAGTGCCTCGGATAACTGTGCTGGGAGAAATATCTTGGACCATCAAATGGTCAGATGGACATCTCTGAGCTTCCTTCTCACAAAGTCAGCGGCAGTGCTTGCCAAGCAGGGCAGGATGTAACTAAACAGCTGAACCAAATGGTAGCACATCAACCCCATACCGAACCCATCTTTTTAATACATCGAGCTTACTCACAGATACTAGGAAGACCAAGGAGCAGTTCTAGAAGTTGCAGATTCTCCTGTGTCTGTCTGTCAACTGGAGGCATCTCTCTGCACCAGCTTACAAAGCTGCAGCATTTCTTTCTGCTCTGCACTCACTTACAGCACTTAATGGACTGAGCTAATCCCATAGGAGCATTGGTTTTCAAGCATTATTATCAATTATCATCATCAGGGCAGCACAGTAGAATTGTGGTTAGCACTGTTGCCTCATAGTGCCAGGGACCTAAGTTAGATTCCAGTCTTGGGTGACTGTGTGGACGTGTTCTCCCGGGTCTGTGTGGGTGTCCACCGGGTGCTCCGGTTTCCACTCAAAGATGTTTACGTTAGGTAGATTGGCCATAGTAAATTGACCCACAGTGTCGAGGAACGTGCAGGCTAGATGGATTAACCATAGTAAATGCAGAGTTATAGATATAGGTGGAGGGAGGGATAGCTGGTGTCTGGGTGGGATACTCTTTGGACAGTTAGTGTGGACTTGATGGGTTTCTTTAATGGGATGAGGATATCACTGACTAGGCCCAGCATTTATTGCCCATCCCTAATTGCTCAGAGGGCAGTTAAGAGTCAACCACATTGCTGTAGGTGAGGTGTCACATGTAACCAGACCAGGTAAGGATGGCAGTTTCCTTCCCTTAAGGACCTTAGTGAACCAGATGGGTTTTTCCAACAATCGACAATGGATTCATGGTCATCGTTAGAATCTTAATTCCAGATTTTACTGAGTTCAAATTATAACCATCTGCCATAGTGCGATTTGAACCAGCGTCCCCAGAACATTACTTGGGTCTCTGGATTAACAGACCAGCCATAATACCACCAGGCCGTTGCCTTCCTGATCAGCCTTTTTCCACATAGCGGGAATACTGTGATTTTATGATTAGCTTTTGTAGCTGCGTCTCTCAAGATTATTTTCCCAAGCTTGGACGGCAGCAGTATCTTTGCGGAGCTCACTCAATGGGCCAGATGGCCTAATTCTGCTGTGGCACTTTATGGCCTAATCCTCTTATCAAAGTATTGCCTAGTTGCCCAAAATATCCTGGACTTTGCTCGGCTACCACGTTAATGCAAGTGTCAGACCCCACTGGCTATTTGTCAAATATAATTTTCTGTCAAGGAGGGCTGAAGTAGCTGTGGCCATAAGTCAGAGTTTTCAACCCAAAGGATTTGAGGGGGTTAGGGAGAGGGGTTGGTGGTTAGACCTCCCACCTCTTCTCTTCTAATCATGGCTTCAAAATGTCACCATTTACACCTTCTTCACTTCTGCTGAGTGGTCATCAACTTAAAACATTAACTCTGTTTCATTCACCATAGATGCAGCCCAAGCCGCCAAGGCTCTCCAGCTGTTTTGTTCTTGTTGCATATCTCTAGTATCTGCAGTCTTCTGCTTTGTTGCCGAGCTTGAGTTATTCTCAGTTGCCACACTGCACGAGGTCTGGCAGTGAAACAGTGAGATTAGAATCCCTACAGTGTGGAAACAGGCCCTTCAGCCAAACAAATCCACACTGACCCTCCGAAGAGTAACCCAGCCAGACCTATTTCCCTCTGACGAATGCACCTAACATTATGAGCAATTTAGCAATCCGTCTGACTTGCACATTTTTGGACTGTGGGAAGAAACCCACACCGACTCGGGGGGGGGAATATGCAAACTCCCCACAGACAGTCACCTGAGGCTGGAGTCGAACCCAGGTCCCTGGTGCTACGAGGCTGCAGTGCTAACCCCTGAGCCACCATGCCACCTCAAAGATCATGTGGGCGGCATGGTGGCACAGTGGTTAGCATTGCTACCTCACAGCATCAGAGACCCATGTCCAATTCCCGCCTCAGGTGACTGTCTGTGGGGAGTTTGCACATTCTCCCCGTGTCTGCGTGAGCTTCCTCCGGGTGCTCCGGTTTCCTCCCACAGTCCAAAAATGTGCAGGTTAGGTGAATTGGCAAAGTCAAATTGCCTGTAGTGTTAGGTGAAGGGGTAAATGTAGGGGAATGGGTCTGGGTGGGTTTCCCTTCGGCGGGTCGGTATGGACCCGATTACTTACTGTTTCCACACTGTAAGTAATCTAATCTAATCAATATGATCTTTGCAGACTGAAGCAGTTCGTGTTCAAGAAGGGTGATCTCTTCATGTAGGCAGGCTGAGGATGACTCTGTAGGACTTTAACTGGTTTGAAGATTCGATTAAAAGACCACCTGTTAGTCACTTACTAAAGTGAGGAAGGGAGTAAAATCTCCCGTCCAACCGCAATCTCAGGCTAAAGCCAGGATTCAGACTTGGCCTGTTGGGATGTTTTGTAATTTTTCCTCAGAATTTCCCTGTGAAACTGGAGGATGGATTACCTTTAGGCCTCTATCCAAGTAAAGACAGAGGTGTGTCCCTAAGAATGCTGGTCCAATCAGAGAAGCAGATAACATGCAGCCGACAAACTGCCATCACTCTTTGTGGTCATTGCTGGGACTGCACCAGGAATGTGGGGCCATATTATCAGCCACGTTTCGTTTTTTTTTAGGAAGGAAACACCCTCTTGGCCAGTGACTAGCAGTGCCCTCCTCAACAAAGGGCAATGCTGAGTGATCAAAAAAGTGAAAGGGAGGGCAGGGATTAAATCAAACTAGAATGGGAGGGGGAAATATATCACTCAACACCCCGCAGTGCCCACCCCTCCCTGTTGGTAGACACCAGGTGCTCCTTCTCTAGGGACACTTGGACCCGAACATAACTGCAGAACAGGGGCAGGCAATCGGCCATAATGAAAGTCGCCAACTGGGTGTGGACACACATCAGCGACTGACCGCACTCCTCAATAGGGAGACTCAGAACCTGTGCTGTGACCCAGTGCATTTTTTTGTTCCAGACGAAGTGAACCAATGTTCTCTGGATGTCAGCGACAAACCGAGGAGGAGGGACCAAAGGGACCAACCAGTACCACAGCATGGCAGCCACCTGTTGGTTTATAAGATAGCGCTTAGAGTAATTCCTGCGGCCTGACCTGCTGTGCTTTTCCAGCACCACTCTGACCAAAACCTTGGAGCAGTTCCATCTAGCGGCATAGGCAAGCCAAGACTTTGGTCTCCAGCTCCTGCCAGTTCGCCGGCCAGGATTCCTCAGCCGGGCTGAGGTAGACCCCCAGGTAGAGGAGATGCATGATACTCCAGCTGAACCCCCGTAACTCCTCTGGCAGAGAGCCCACCCGCCATGGACCGACCAGTTGTCCGGAACACTTTGTCCAGTTGATCCTGATGAACGGTGCTGCTAAATACACCGCCTGGTATTCAGGCATCCTCCCCAGGTCAGCCGGATGGGTGAAAGTGAGGAGCATGTCATGAGCGTTAGCCAAGAGGACCACCCCTGTGTTGGTGCCTTGCAGATCCAGCCCCGACAACCTCCTCCGCAAGAAAAGGATCCGAGCACAGGGAATACAGCTGGCTGGACAGGGGGCAGCCTTGACGTACTCCTCTCCCAAAGCGAAGGAGCGCTGTCAGGGACCCGTTAATTTAACCAGACACTCTGCAGCAGTGTACAAATGTGGGCGACGAACTGCAAGATGAACCAGAATGCCCACAGAGTCCTGAGCAGAGTCGAATGCCTTCTCCTGATTGATAGTCAGGAAGGCGCTCAGCAGACCAGCCTGTCGACAGAAATGGATCAGGTTCCGGACCAGATGGACATTGTCGTGAATCCACGGGCTCAGGGCCATGTAGAACTGGTCAGGGTGGATCCTGTGGACCAGCATGGATGCCAGGCGAGAAGCCAACACCCTGGTGAAGATTTTGTAATCTGGAGGGAGACCAGCTGCCAGTTCTTCAAAGAATGAAGGTCCCCCTTTCTCTTTGGCAGCAGGACCATAACCGCCCTGCATCAAGAAAGGGGCAGCTCTCTGTCAGTAATTCACTCCCCCAGGGCCTGTGCGTAGTTGCTCCCCAGGATGTCCCAGAATGCCCTGAAGAGCTCCACAGTCAGCCCGTCCAGCCCGGGGGACTTGCCCCTCGAGAGCCGGTCGAGGGCGCTGGTCAGATCCTCTAAAGTGACCGGAGCGTGGAGCCTTTCAGCGTCTTCCGGGCTGAGCTGTGGCAGGTTCTCCCACAGAACTCTGCGAGCATCCTCGCTGGACGGATCCGGAGAGTAATAGGCATGAATTTGGGCCCTGATACCCTGTGGATCTGAGACGAGGCACCCGTTGTCATCCAGCAGTATAAGGAGCTGCTGACGGGTGCCACGACATTTTTCCAGCGAGTAGCAAAATGGGAAGCCGCGGTTCAGGACGTGGAGGAGCCGGATCCATGACCTCATGTATGCGCCCCCGGAACCCGATGAACTGCAGGTCCCAGAGCGTGGCCTTCTTCTCTTCCTACACCCCGCGCAGGGCTGGGTCTACCTCGGGCTGACCGAGACGTGACTCCAGCTCAAGCATCTCCTTCTCCAACTCCTCAATCCTGGATTTCCGCCTCTTTGTCAACCACCTCATGTACTCCTGACAGAAAACGCGGATGTGAGCCTTGCCCACATCCCAACATGGCCTCAGGGAGGGGAAGCTTCCCCGCTTCCTTCTCCAGCCGGCCCAGAACCGACGAAACGAGTCCCGGAACCGCTCGTCCTCCAGCAGCGGGTTGGTAAAATGCCAGGATGTGGACCCAAGACGGGTGTCGAACGGAAGGAGTTCCACCCACAACTGGTGATGGTCTGTGCATGGCAACTGCCGCATGGAGGCCACAGGAATGCAGGAGGCCCATGAATTGTCCAGGCGGTCGATTCTGGAAGCTCCAACCCCCAAGCCTCATAAAGGAGGACTCAGGTTGAAGGATTAGATTAGATTAGATTACATTACAGTGTAGAAACAGGCCCTTCGGCCCAACAAGTCCACACCGACCCGCCGAAGCGAAACCCAACCATACCCCTACATTTACCCATTACCTAACACTATTGAACCCGGGTCTCAGGCGCTACGAGGCAGCAGTGCTAACCACTGTGCCACCGTGCCGCCCACTTGACCAAGGACTTGACCAAGTTGCCCGACCTCCTCCCAGACGCCCAGTCCGGGCACCGCCATGGTCCGTGTCCTTGAGGATGCAGTTAAACTCCTCCCTGACGACAACGCAACGTGCAAACTCCACACAGTCAGTCGCCTGAGGCGGGAATTGAACCCGGGTCTCAGGCGCTACGAGGCAGCAGTGCTAACCACTGTGCCACCGTGCCGCCCACTTGACCAAGGACTTGACCAAGTTGCCCGACCTCCTCCCAGACGCCTAGTCCGGGCACCGCCATGGTCCGTGTCCTTGAGGATGCAGTTAAACTCCTCCCTGACGACAACGCACTGGCCTTCGTCAATGGAGGCGAGGAGAGCAGACACTTGTCTGTAGAAGCTCGTTTGCCTTGGTCTGACTATGGTAGCGTAGACGTTCACAAAGTGAAGCACGACGGCCACCCCAGCGGCAACGCCAGGTGAAGCAAAAGCACAGGCTCCCTGACCCCCAAACTCTCTGGCTGAAAATGCCAACGGGATAGCCACCCTGCCAGATTTGTGGGTGAGGGACTCATATGGACCCCTCCTTCCTACTCCAGGAGCCAGGTGGCATTGTCTCCTGGGGTGGTGTGGGCTTCCTGCAGGAAGCACATCGCATACTTCCCGTCAGGAAGGGCCGAGAAGGTCTGGAATCTGCGCTGTGTTTCTTTGCTGCCTTTGACGTTGAGGCTGGCTATGGTAGTCCTCATGTCAGCAGTGTTGTGCACCCATCACCAAACCAACTAGAACTAAGTACACTTACCTTTACTGAGAGGGCTAGGGAGGTGCACAAAAATCCTTCGCCCTTACTAGGAGTGCACCAAGGAAGTTACTGACCTGCTTTTGCTCGTTCACATCCAGGCCAGATGCTTGGCGAGCAGCCTGGGCCGACCAGTAGATGAGTTAAAAGGAGCTTCAGCGGCCGAGCGCCATCTGGGGTCTATCTTGGTGACTGTGTGTTTCCTTGACAGAGACCCAGACCTCCCCGAGGGGATTAAGGGGGAGTACAGTGGTGGGCACCTGGGACTCAAAAGCTTCACTGGGGATGGACTCCCCCCCCCTTCCCCCTCCCCACTCCAGTACCCACCACCGAACCCGGACCCTCCTCCGGGCAGTCTCCCTCAGTCACTGACCCCTCCCCCACCTTGAGAGTGGGGGCAGGTCTGGTACCGCCAGCTGGTCTCAAACCCCCAGCGACCCCACCCCCAGGGTCACTGAAGGGAACTTCCTCAGAGCACTCTGTCCAGGAGTGCCCCAAGGCTGGCTCAGCGGAATCCCTCGCTCCTCCCCCGACACCGGGACTCCCGGCTGCTCAAGGAAAAGGTCATCCCCCAGGGCCAAGGCTCCTGGGAAAACAGTTTGGGAGGGAGGAGTGAGAATAACACCATCTACCGCTCGAGGACCGAGCAGGATGGGGAAGACGACAGCCCCCACCGTGGGCTGCATGGGGTTCTGGCTTTTCCCCAGGGGCATGGTAGCATTAGGGAAACTCACAGTAACCCGCAGGGCCCTGGGAAGGTCAGACATGGAAGAGGGAGGAGTTGCCACAGGCTCACTCACTGGGGAGGGACAGAACTGCCGGTGTGCTGCAGGGAAGTCCTTCCCCTGCAGGGGGCGTCGCCTCTTCCCTGAGGAAACTGTGTTTACCATGGGCACCTGCCCTTCCCCACGGTCATGGGGCCTGATGTTCCTACTCCTAGCGTCTCCAGGAATATGGTTGACTGGGGGAAGACAGGGAGTGTGGTGAGGGTGGGGAAAGCCAGACGTGTCACTTCCTCTCCTGCCCCTAGGCGACCAGGTGATGGTGGGCGGGGCAGGCGCCCAGCTTCCCTCGAGGTCGGGTGGCTCAGTGCTGGGGCCCGGGTAAATGGGGCAGACTTCGTGCTCAGGGATCCCAGGGTCAGGTGCCATGGGGTGAAGGCCAGGCACAGTGGTGCGGCCTTCGGCCATGGAACTGGGAGGCCCGGGGTCAGGGTTCCCACTTCGGGAAGATGCAGCCATGGCTACAGGAGTATCGTTGCACTGAGGTGGGGCAGAGCGAGAGTCCGATTCCGAGGGTGGTCATGCGGACACTTCCACAGGGGCAGTTTCAGTATGATTCGTCTTCCGCTGTGCCTTCCAGAGAGTCGGAAGCTTACCCCTCTTCTCTGCCAGAGGGCAAGGCTCTAACAACCTGTGGCTTAAACCCCGCTGGCAGATTCTTTAGTTTTGTCTTGGGAGATGGGGTGCGGGTAAGTCAGTGCCACCCCTGACTGCTGGTGTGGGCTGGGTGGTCTTCTGGGTGGGGCAGTTCCCACTGACATGCCCCACCTCTCGGCACATGTGGCACAGTACGCTGTCCAGGAAACATGGAGGAGGGTATTGGTGAACTCCTCCTGGGCCAGGCAAATGAACACCTGGCGCCAGAAGGAATGTTTGGGGGTGGGGTCCTTCAGACCAAGCAGGAGCGGTTGGACACGACTGGACCTCCCCCAGAGATTGGAAATGGAGGTGGAAGAGCTCACTGGCAAGAAAAAGCAGGACCTTGGACATCGCGACGCTATGGACCATAACGTCAAATGGGTTGACGGGTAGAAATGTCCCGCCCAGAGTGAGCCCCTTCTACGCAGCCAAATGGGCCACTTGCTCGGTCTTAAGGAAAAGATACAGCCTTCTCGTACATGCGGGCTGCAGCACAAGGCCTAGTGGGCCGGCCACACCAACCAGGGCCTTACCGCAGAAGTCGATGGTCATGTTCGGGTGGGGAAGAGGTCTTCACTCCCAGGCACTCTTCAGGTCAGGTGCCTGAAGGGGTTTGGGATTGCAGCCAGGGCTGGAGCAGCTGAGCCTAATGCTGCGGCTACCCTGGTACAAGTGCGGCCAAGGCCTGCTCTTTTGGGCTAGAATAGTGTGCTGCTGGACAGCCCAGGTGGTCTTCCTCTGCATGGGCCTCAGGCAACAAGAGTGGTCACAACACTGGGAGGCCCGGGCAGAAGCAGCAACTGTCCTGGGTATTGGAGGGGCCCAGGCAACAGCAGCAGCAACAGTCCCGGGTGTTGGTGGGGCCCAGGCTGCGGCAGTGAAGACAGGCCCAGGCTGCAGCAATAGAGACAGGCCCAGGCAGCAGCAGTAAAGACAGGCCCAGGCTGCGGCAATAGAGAGAGGCCCAGGCTGCAGCTGTGGAGACAAGCCTCAGCTGTGTCAGTGGAGGCAGGCCAGGCTGGAGCAATGGAAACAGACCCAGGCTGCAGCAATGGAGACAGGCCCAGGCTGCAGCAGTGGAGACAGGCCCAGGCTGCAGCAATGGAGACAGGTCCAGGCTGCAGCAATGGAGACAGGCCCAGGCTGTAGCAATGGAGACAGACCCAGGCAGCAGCAATGGAGACAGGCCCAGGCTGCAGCAGTGGAGACAGGCCCAGACTGCTGCAGTGGAGACAGGCCCAGGCTGCAGCAGTGGAGACAGGCCCAGGCTGCAACAATGGAGACAGGCCCAGGCTGCAGCAGTGGAGACAGGCCCAGACTGCTGCAGTGGAGACAGGCTCAGGCTGCAGCAGTGGAGACAGGCCCAGGCTGTAGCAATGGAGACAGGCCCTGGCTGTAGCAGTGGAGACAGTCCCTGGCTGTAGCAATGGAGACAGGCCCAGACTGCAGCAGTGGAGACAGGCCTCGGCAGTGCCAGTGGAGACAGGGCCTGGCTGCAGCAGTGGAGACAGGGCCTGGCTGCAGCAGTGGAGACAGAGCCAGGCTGCAGCAGTGGAGACAGGCCCAGGCTGCAGCAGTGGAGACAGGCCCAGGCTGCAGCAGTGGAGACAGGCCCAGACTGCAGCAGTGGATACAGGCCCAGACTGCAGCAGTGGATACAGGCCCAGACTGCTGCAGTGGAGACAGGCCCAGGTTGTGGCACTGGAGACAGGCCCAGGCTGCAACAATGGAGACAAGCCCTGACTGCAGCAGTGGATAGAGACCCAGGCTGTGGCACTGGAGACAGGTCCAGGCTGCGGCAATGGAGACAGGCCCAGGCTGTGGCAATGGAGACAGGCCCAGGTTGTAGCAGTGGAAGCAGGCCCTGGCTGCAGCAGTGGAGACAGGCCAAGTCTGCAGCAATGGAGAAAGGTCCAGGCTGTAGCAGTGGAGACAGGTCCAGGCTGTAGCAGTGGAGACAGGTCCAGACTGCACCAATGGAGACAGGCCCAGACTGCAGCAATGGAGACAGGTCCAGGCTGCAGCAATGGAGACAGGTCCAAGCTGTAGCAATGGAGACAGGCTCAGGCTGCAGAAATTGGAGACAGGCCCAGGCTGCATCAGTGGAGATAGGTCCAGGCTGCAGCAGTGGAGAAGGTCCAGGCTGCAGCAATGGAGACAGGCCCAGGCTGCAGCAGTGGAAACAGGCCCAGGCTGCAGCAATGGAGACAGGCCCAGGCTGCAGCAGTGGAAACAGGCCCAGGCTGCAGCAGTGGAGACAGGCCCAGACTGCAGCAATGGAAACAGGCCCAGACTGCAGCAGTGGAGACAGGCCCAGACTGCAGCAGTGGAGACAGGCCCAGACTGCAGCAGTGGAGACAGGCGCAGAGTGGTGGTGGTTGCTGCTTGTGCCTCTGAATACAGCCCAGTAACAGAAAAGAGAAACCAAAGAACAAAGCCAGAAGGCAAATGTTTCTCAGTCCAGAGAACCAATTTTGCCTGCAGCACATTGGCTGCAGAGTCAGTCCTCAACTGAGGGGATTCTAAATCACCTGTTAATATTTTTTCTCTTTTAATAATCTCCTGTTATTTTTTACAGACGAGATTCAATCTCTGATTGTATTTTGTTTTTGCTCACAGCCTGGTACCCAGTCACCAATTTACCTTTTATTTACATGTGCGCAGTCCAGGCCAGTCAGCTTGGAGTCAGTTCCAGAACTGAGGAAATTCTGAACTCCCCGCTTATATTGTTTTTCATTTTTCTTATTTCTTCTTTTGATATAATCCCCATTCATATTTTTTTTCTCTTTTTTTTAATAAACCTCCACACTACTGCTGAACAGCTTATTTTCCTCAGCACCCATGTTCCGCGTGTGGGGGTGTAGGACACAGTGAAGAACGAATGGAGAAATCTTTAATCATGTTCCATTTTCAGAAAGAAAGATAGGAAACACTCGAGCGGTCAGTGACAAGCAGTACCCTTCTCAACACGGGGTAATAATGCCTGAATGATCAAAAAAGTGAAGGGGAGGGCAGGGACTACATCAAAATAGGGTGGGAGGGGGAAATAAAACACTCCACACCCTGCAGTGCCCACCTCGTCCTGAAAACCTCGAGGGTGTTGGTAGACATTGCATGCTCCTTCTCCAGGGACACCCGGGCTCTGACATAACCACGACAGAGGGGCAGGTAATCGGCCCTAACGACTCCCTCCACGGCCCGCTGCCTGGACGTGTTATTGGCCAGTTTGGCCAGGCCCAGGAGGAGACCCTGGAGGAGGACATCTGACCTATCCTCCCCACTCCTCATCGGGTGCCCAAAGGTCAGGAGGTGGGGCTGAAGTGCAACCAAAAACACAAAAGGAGATCTTTAAGGAGACCATAAAGGGAGCGCAGATGCCCACAACATCATATATATGTGGTCCACGGACTCCACAGCGCCACTGAACAAGCTGTTGGACTGGGACTCCATGAACCACGGCAATCTGCAGTTGCAGGGTACTGCTACGTGCAACATCCTCCACCCAGAGGACTCCTGCGTAGAGAGTCCTCCACTGGGAATCCCACTGCCCGATGGCATATGGGCACGCCAAAGCGTGTCTGAGCGGTGGATAAGGGAGAAGAGATGGATGGTGTGCAGCAGTCGATACAGGGCCCACTGTGGACACCCCCGGGGGAGGGACAAAACTAAAACTCTGGAGGCGTCTCAGGGTGTGGGGCACAGACTCCCGCGGGAGGTACAGGACCTTGGGGCCAATGTGAAATTCTGTCCGGGCTGGGATACCCGCAGAAGGGATTCCACCGCACACCTGAGCATCCTCTGATCTCTCATTCTCGGTGTAGGTGGGGCCCAGTCAGCAATAGCGGAGGCAGGCCCAGGCAGTAGCAGCAACAGTCCTTAAATGAAGATCGGGCCTGGGCACCAGCAGTGGATCTGGGGCAGCAAAAACAGGAGCTGGCACAGTCCAATCCAAAGGAAGGACAAGAAAGAGGCAACAACCTTTCTCCACACAGCAGCTGTGTGGTCAGCCAGCTTGGAGTTAGTCCACTCAACTGAGGAAATTCTACTCGCCTGGTTATTTTTTCTGAGGAAATTCTAGTCTCATTTTTTTCTTAGCGCCAAACAGTGGTAGTGCTTATTTTCCACAGCACCCTTTGCGGGTGTGTGCTAGTGTAGGGCACAATGGGCTAGTGGGCGGCACGGTGACACAGTGGTTAGCACTGCTGCCTCGCAGCGCCAGAGACCCGGGTTCAATTCCTGACTCAGGCGACTGACTGTGTGGAGTTTGCACGTTCTCCCCGTGTCTGCGTGGGTTTCCTCCGGTTTCCTCCCACAGTCCAAAGATGTGCAGGTTAGGTGAATTGGCCATACTAAATTGCCCGTAGTGTTAGGTAAGGGGTAAATGTAGGGGTATGGGTGGGTTTCGCTTCGGTGGGTCGGTGTGGACTTGTTGGGCCGAAGGGCCTGTTTCCACACTGTAATCTAATCTAATCTAATCTAATGAAGAACAAGTGCATAAATCTTTATTTATATTCCACCACCAGGACTGAAGGAAACACCGGAGTGGCTAATGTATGTACAGACGGGATTCCACCGCACATCTGAGCATCCTCCAGCTCGTGCAATACGTCAGGTACCGCCGTTTAAGGTGTTGAATGGCAGTGGCCATGAACTGGACGTCTACCCTGCCCGCTATGACCTGTGGCAGTATCCAGCCCAGGCCCCCACCACCCAGCACATCCCCGACCCCGGTCACCCTCCCTGCCACGGCCCTCCGGTACTCAGGGGACCCTCCGGGGCCCAGGGTACCCTCTGGGGCCCAGCCGGTACCACAGCATGGCAGCCACCAGCTAGTTTATGACCAGCCCTCGACTCCTGTAAGATAGCACTCGGAGCAGTCTTGTCCAGTGGCCAAGGCGAGCCGAGACTTCGGCCTCCAGCTCCTGCCAATTGGCCGGTCAGGATTTCTCAGCCGGGTTGAGGTAGACCCTCAGGTAGAGGAGATGGATGGTACTCCAGCTGAACCACTGTAACTCCGACGGCAGAGATCCCACCTGTCACGGTAGTCCGAAAACATTTAGCCCAGTTGATCGTGGTGGAAGATGTTGCCGAGTACACGGCCTGGCACTTGTGCATCCTCCCAGGTCAGCCGGGTCGGTGAAAGTGAGGAGCATGTCATCGGCATAGGCCGAGAGGACCGCCCCCGTGCCTGTGCCCGCGCAAAACCAGCTCTGATAATCTCCTCCGCAAGAGGCGCAGGAAAGGCTCCACGCACAGGGAGTACAGCTGGCCGGACAGGGGGCAGCCTTGATGTACTCCTCTCCCGAAGCAAAGGGGCGCTGTCAGGGACCCGTCAACTTTAACCAGACACTCTGTGGTGGTGTACAAAAGTCGGATCTGGGTGACAAACTGCATCTTGAATCCAAATGCCTGCAGAGTCTCGAGCAGATACTTGCGATTGACCCTGTCAAACGCATTCTCCTGATCGAGAGACAGGAAGGCACTCGGCAGACCAGCCCGTCGACAGAAATGGATCATTATCCTGGACCAGATGGACGATGTCGTGAATCCACGGGCCCAGAACTGTGTAGGACTGGTCTAGGTGGATCCTGTAGGTCAGCATGGAAGCCAGGCAAGAAGCCAACATCCTGGCAGAGATTTTGTAATCCACACTGTGGAGGGAGACCAGCTGCCAGTTCTTCAGGGAACGAAGGTCCCCCTTTTCCTTTGGGCAGTAGGACAATAACTGCCCTGTGTCAAGAAAGGGGCAGCTCTCTGGCATTAAGACACTCGCTCCAGACCTGTGTGTACCCGTTCCCCAGGATATCCCACAATGCCCTGTAGAACTCCTGCCCATCAGGCCCCAGAGACTTGCCCCGTGAGAGCCGGTTGAGGGTGTCGGTCAGCTCCTCTAAAGTGACGGGAGCGTCGAGCCTTCTGGCATCCTCTGGGCTGAGCTGCGGCAAATCCTAACTGCTGCATACATACTGCCACAAGCAAAGGTTGAGGAAGCTCTGGATGTGCTGCACTCCCTCACTAACACCCTGTAGATGGAACACCCCGAGGCCCTGTTTATTCTTTTTTTTTGCTTCTATTTCCCCCAGCACCCATGTTGTGTGTGTGCAGGTGTGAGACACAGTGAAAGACACAAGGTACACAAATCTTTATTCAAATTTCCACCACCTGGAAGCAAAGAAACACCCGAGTGGCCAGTGACAAGCAGTGCCCTTCACATCAAAGGGCAATGCTGTGTGATCAAACAATGAAGGGCAGGGCAGGGATTAAATCAAAATAGAGTTGGAGGGGGAAATAATGCACTCCACTCCCTGCGGCACCAACCTCTCCCTGAACAACTCCACGGTGTTGGTGGACACCACTTGCTCCTTCTCCAGAGATACCCGGGCTCTCATGTAACCATGGAAGCGGGGCAGGCAGTCGGCCCTAACGACCCCCTCCACAGCCCGCTGCCTGGACCTGTTTATGGCCAGTTTGGCCAGGCCCAGGAGCAGATCCACGAGGAGGTCTTTAGACCTGCCTTACCCCTTCCGTACCGGGTGCCTGAAGATCAGGAGCGTGGGACTGAAGTGCAGCCAAAAGCAGAGAAGGAGGTTTTTAAGAAAATCAAAAGGGGAGTGCAAACGTCTACACCCAATATATACATGGTCCATGGACTCCACAGCACCGCCGAACAAGCAGTTGGGCTGGGAGTCCGTGAACCACCGCAATCTGCGGTTGCAGGGGACTGCTGCGTGCAGTACCCTCCACCCCAGATCCCCGAGAGAAAGGGGGAGGACCCCTGCGTAGAAAGCCGTCCACTGGGGATCCGCACCGCCCGGTGGCAAATGGGCACGCCAAGGCGAGTCCGGACGGTGGATGAGGGAGAAGAGGTGGATGGTGTGCAGCAGCAGTCGGTACATGGCCCGCCTTTTTACGTCCTTAAAAGGGACAAAACTACAATTCCGGAGGTGGCTCAGGTTGTGGGGCACAGGTTCCCAGGGGAAGTACGGGATCTTGGGGCTGATATGAAATTCCGTCCGGGCTAGGGTGAGCGCGGACGGGATCCCACCGCACACTTGAGCATCCTCCAACTGGTGCACTATGTCGGGTCCGAGCACCGCCATTTAAGGCGTCGGATGGCAGTGGCCACATACCAGACGTCTACCGCTGCCCTGCTCGCTATGTCCTGCGGCAGCGTCCAGCCCAGAACCCTGCCACACAGCACGTCCCCGACCCCGGTCACCCTCGCTGCCACGGCCCTCCCCTCCGACAGCTACTCGAACCCGCGAGTACGGAAATGTGGATTCCTGAGCAACGGCTCCCTGACCACAGCCGCTACTCCTGCCGGAGGGTAGGCGCAACGCAATTTACCCACCTTCCAGACAGTGATCAGGTCCTGGTAAAAGACAGGCAGCATCCTGAGGGGAGACTTCCAAACCATCACAGTTGATGAACAGGAGCTGCATGTTGTAGTTGAGGTTACGTCACCAGGGGGCGCCAACTTGGAGGAGGCTCAACGCAAAGGCATCACTGCAAGGTCATAAAGCGGAAAGTTGCCACCTAAGTGCAGATGCACAGCAGCAACTGACCACCCTCCCCTTAATAGGGAGACTCAGAACCTGAGCTGCAACCCAGTGCATCCTTTTGTTCCACAAGAAGTGAATGAGCAGACTCTGGATGTCAGCGGCAAACCCAGGAGGAGGGGACAAACGGCCCAGCCGGTACCACAGCATGGCAGCCACCAACTAGTTTATGACCAGCCCTCGACTCCAGTAAGATAGCACTCGGAGCAGTCCTGTCCAGCGGCCTAGGCAAGCCGAGACTTTGGCCTCCAGCTCCTGCCAATTGGCCGGCCAGGATTTCTCGGCCGGGTTGAGGTAGATCCCCAGATAGAGAAGATGGATGGTACTCCAGCTGAACCACTGTAACTCCGCCGGCAGAGAGCCCACCCGTCACGGTAGTCCGAAAACATTTGGCCCAGTTGATCGTGGTGGAAGATGTTGCCGAGTACACGGCCTGGCACTTGCGCATCCTCCCAGGTCAGCCGGGTCGGTGAAAGTGAGGAGCATGTCATCGGCATAGGCCGAGAGGACCGCCCCCGTGCCCGTGCCCGCGCAAAACCAGCCCTGACAACCTCCTCCGCAAAAGGCGCAGGAAAGACTCCACGCACAGGGAGTACAGCTGGCCGGACAGGGGGTACAGCTGGCCGGACAGGGGGCAGCCTTGATGTACTCCTCTCCCGAAGCGAAAGGGCACTGTCAGGGCCCGTCAACTTTAACCAGACACTCTGTGGTGGTGTACAAAAGTCAGATCCGGGTGACAAACTGCGTCCCGAACCCGAATGCCCGCACAGTCCCAAGCAGATACTCATGATCCACCCTGTCGAATGCCTTCTCCTGATCGAGAGACAGGAAGACGCTCGGCACACCAGCCATTCAACAGAAATGGATCATTATCCTGGACCAGATGGACGTTGTCGTGAATCCACGGGCCCAGAACTGTGTAGTTCTGGTCAAGGTGGATCCATTGGGCCAGTGTGGAAGCCAGGCAAGAAGCCAACATCCTGGCAGAGATTTTGTAATCCACACCGTGGAGGGAGACCAGCTGCCAGTTCTTCAGGGAACGATGGTCCCCCTTTTTCTTTGGCAGCAGGGCCATAACTGCCCTGTGTCAAGAAAGGGGCAGCTCTCTGGCATTAAGATACTCCCTCCAGACCTGTGTGTACTCAGGATGTCCCACAATGCCCTGAAGAACTCCAGCCTGTCAGGCCCCAGGGACTTGCCCCTTGAGTGCTGGTTGGGGGCACTGGTCAGCACCTCTAAAGTGACGGGAGCGTCGAGCCTTCTGACATCCTCTGGGCTGAGCTGCGGAAAATCCTAACTGCTGTATACATACTGCCACAAGCAAAGGTTGAGGAAGTTCTGGATGTGCTGCACTCCCTCACTAACACCCTGCAGACGGAACACCCCGAGGCCCTGTTTATTGGTGACTTCACCAAGCCCATCTGAGGAAGGTGTTGCCCAAGAACCACCAGAACATTACCTGCCCCACCATGGGCCTGGACATTTTAGACCACTGCTACACAGCACGGTGGGCTGCACAATGGCACAGTGGTTAGCACTGCTGCCTCACAGCGCCAGGAACCCGGGTTCAATTCCCGCTTCAGGCGACTGTCTGTGTGGAGTTTGCACATTCTCCCCATGTCTGCATGGGTTTCCTCCCACAGTCCAAACAAAATGTGCAGGTTAGGTGAATTGGCCATGCTAAATTGCCCGTAGTGTTAGGTGAAGAGGTAAATGTAGGGGAATGGGTCTGGGTGGGTTGCGCTTCGGCGGGTCGGTGTGGATTAGAACATAGAACATAGAACATAGAAGAATACAGCGCAGTACAGGCCCTTTGGCCCTCGATGTTGCGCCGATCCAAGCCCACCTAACCTACACGAGACCACTATCCTCCATATGCCTATCCAATGCCCGCTTAAATGCCCATAAAGAGGGAGAGTCCACCACTGCTACTGGCAAGGCATTCCATGAACT
>NC_057716.1:35848902-35876831 GCF_004010195.1 Chiloscyllium plagiosum | reverse complement strand
CCGGCTGCCCCTCTGGTCGTTGTCACTTCCCCCTGGTGCTCCCGCTCTTTCTGTGAAGAGAGAGAAAAAAACACCGCTGCCCGCTACCGTTAAGTACTTTTAAAACCAAACGGTCTTACCTTCGCTGCTGCTCGCACTGGAAATGACCGATGGCTTCGAAGGGTGAGTATAAATACTCACCGCTTTCCTTCCCGGCTGCCCCTCTGGTCGTCTTCACTTCCCCCTGGTGCTCCCGCTCTTTCTGTGAAGAGAGAGTGAAAGAGAAAAAAAACACCGCTGCCCGCTACCGGTAAGTACTTTTAAAACCAAACGGTCTTACCTTCGCTGCTGCTCGCACTGGAAATGCCAGTTGTTGGGCCGAAGGGTCTGTTTCCACACTGTAGGGAATCTAATCTAACCACTGTCTACCGCTCCATCCCCCGCCCTCATTTCGGCAACGCCAACCACAATGTCATGTTTCTTCTCCCGGTTTACAGGCAACAGCTCAAGCAGGAGATCCCCTCGCGGATACAGATCCAGTGCTGGTCGGAGGAGGCAGAGGACCAACTCCGGTGCTGTCTGGCATCGGCTGACTGGGCCATGTTCAAACAAGCCGCAGGTACCTCGGACGAGTTCGCCATCACAGTCACAGACTTTACCAGCAAGTGCGTGGAGGACTGCATACCGAGGAATTTAATCTGCGTGTTCCCCATCAGGAAACCTTGGATGAATCAGGACATACAGAACCTGCTAAAAAACCAGGCATGAGGCCTTCAGGTCAGGAGACCCACTCAAATATAAGGAATCCAAGTACAACCTTCGCAGAGCCATTAAGACAGCCAAGAGCCAATACCAATCTGAGACAGACACCCCGCGACTATGGCAAGGACTGAATGACATTGCAGGTACTAAACAGAGACAGTGCAAGATAGCAGGCGATGATACATCCTTCCCAGATCATCTCAATGCTTGCTATGCTCACTTTGAGCAGAATTTCGGCAGAGAGGTAACACCTATTCTGACAAATCTGCCCCAACAGTCACTGCATCAGAAGTCAGATCAGTTTTCCTTCGTGTGAATCCAAGGAAAGCGATGGAACTAGACGGTGTACCAGGCCGTGTACTCAGGGCATGCGCAGATCAACTGGCAGAGATCTTCTCAGACATCTTCAACCTCTCCCTGCAGCAGGCCACTATCCCTGCCTGTTTCAAGAGGGCCAACATCGTCCCTGTGCCTAAGAGAGGCTTATACAGCATGTCTCAATGACTACCACACAGTGGCCCTAACTTCAGTGGTCATGAAGTGCTTTGAAAGGCTGGTCATGGTATTAGCCAGAAACCCTAACCACCTTACCATATATCAAAGACGTTTCAGAAATGACAGCCAGACTACTGAGACCCCTCAGAATCCTAGTAGCACACAAACCCACCAACACTCTCAAACAAAAACTAACAAACTTAAAAGACCCAGTACAACCCATGGACAAAACCAACGTTGTCTACAAAATTCCATTCCAGGACTGCCACAAACACTATGTAGGACAAACAGGAAGAAAGTTAGCCACCAGGATACACGAACACCAGCTAGCCACAAAAAAGCATGAACCTCTCTCCCTCGTAGCCCTACACACGGAGGAAATTAACCACCATTTCGACTGGGACAACACATCTATCCCGGGACAGGCTAAGCAAAGACATGCCAGAGAATTCCTAGAGGCCTGGCACTCCAACCACAAAGCCATAAACAAACACATAGATTTAGATACCATCTATCAACCCCTCAGAAAACAAACAGGAAATGACATCACCACAAACCCCAGGAACTCCATCCGGGACAAACATATAAATAGAAAGCAGGAGACAACAGCTTCGTTTCACTTGGAGGTCGCCACTGATGATGTTACCTAGCCAGGTGATGAAACGTCTGGATATCAAACCTACAGCTCAGCGAGCAAACCTACACCCTAAACCTCAACCTGAGCTACAAACCTTGCAAAAAGGTTTATAGGTACGCCATCAAGATCATTCGGTCTGGATGTATCACTACCTGGTATGGCAACTATACCATTCAAGATCGGAGAGGATTACAGAGAGTGGTGAACCCGGCCTGGACAATCACAAAGGCCAACCTCCCATCTATAGAATCCATCTACCAGGCTCACTGTCAAGGAAAGGCCACCAGCATTCTCAAAGATCCATCCCACCCTGGCAATGTTTTTCTACAACCTCTACCATTGGGGAGAAGGTACAGAAGCCTGATCACACGCACCAGCCGGTTTCATAACAGTTTCTACCCGACTGTTGTTAGAATACTGAATGGACTCACAAACACTTAACATTCACCTGTACCTGTGTTTTTGTTTTTGCTGCTGTTTACCTATTATTTATGTATCTATGCTACTTATATCTGCGATCTGCCTGTATTGCTCACAAGACAAAGCTTTTCACTGTGCCTCTGTACACGTGACAATAAATTCAATTCAGTTCAATTCAGAACTCTGTGAGTATCCCCACTGACTGAATCTAGAGAACAGAACCTTGTAACAGGAGTGAATCTGGGCCCTGATACCCTCTGGATCGGAGACGAGGTGACCCGTTGCCAGCCAGCAGCACAAGGAGCTGTTGATGCGTGCCATGCCTTTTTTCCAGTGAGTAGAAGAAGGGGGGGCCATGGTCCAGGTCCGGAAGGAGCTGGTTCCGTGACCTTATGTTCGCGTCCCGGAACCCGATGAACTGCAGGTCTCAGAGTGCAGCCTTCTTCTCTTCATACACCCCGGTAGGACAGGGTCCACATTGGGCTGACCGAGACGTGGCTCCAGATCGAACACCTCCTTCTCCAACTCCTTAATCCTGGATTTCCCCCTCTTTGTCAACCCCTACACATACTCCTGACAGAAAACGCAGACGTGAGCCTTGCCCACATCCCACCATAGCCTCAGGGAGGGTAAGCTTCCCAGCATCCTTCTCCAGCCGGCCCAGAACCGACGAAATGAGTCCCGGAACCAATCGTCCTCCAGCAGCGGCTTGTTAAAATGCCAGGACGTGGACCCAAGATGGGCATCGAATGGAAAGAGGTCTGCCCACACCAGGTGATGGTCTGTGCGTGGCACCTGCCACATGGAGGCTGCCTGATCGCAGGAGGTGTACGCCCAGGAAGCTCTGACCCTAAGCCTCATAACGGTGGAGGCAATGGCGTTGGGATGGAGATTCTGCCAAACGTCCACCAGCTTGAAGGACTTGACAAAGTTCCCCAACCTCCTCCCCGATGCCAAACCAGACCAGGTACCGCCATGGTCCCTGTCCTTAAGGATGGAGTTAAAATCTCCTTCATGGACAACACACTGACCTTTATCAATGGAGGTGAGATGAGTGGACACTTCTTTGTGTAGAAGTACGTTTGCCTCAGCCCGTCCATGGCAGCGTAGATGGTCACAAAGTGAAGCACCACATTCCCCCCCCCCAGCCGAACCGTCAGGTGAAGCAAAAGCACAGGCTCCCTGACACCTAAGATCTGAAAATGCAGGGCCAACAAGATAGCCACCCTGCCAGATCTGCAGGTGAGGTGACTCAAGTGGACCTCTCCTTGCCACTCCAGGAGCCAGGTGGCTTCGTCTCCTGAGATAGTGTGGGCTTTCTGCAGGAAGCACATCACATACTTCCTGTCCGGAAGGGCTGAGAAGGTCTGCAATCTGCGCTGTGACCCCATGCTTCCGTTGATGTTGAGGCTGGCTATGGTAGCCTTCATGTCAGCAGTAGTGTGCAACCAATACAATTGAAACTATATACAGTGAGGGCGAAGGAGAGCCCCAAAATTCCCCCAACCTCACCAGAAGTGCACCAAGGAAGTTGCTGACCCGCTTTCACTTGTTTACATTTAGCCCAGGTGCTTGGCGAGCAGCATGGGCTGACACGTACATTTGCTCAAAGGAGCACCAGCTGGGCTCTATCTCGGCAACTGCGGGTCTCCTCGAGAAAGTCCCAGAATTCCCTGAGGGGGAAGAGGGGGAGCTCGGTTGGGGGGGGGGGGCACATTGGAGTCAAAAACCTCGCTGGAGGCAGACTCCGTGTCGTCCCCAGTGCCCACCACTGAGCCCTAACCCTTTTCTGGGCAGGCGCCCTCGGTCACGAGCCCTTCCCCTCACCGTGACAGTCAGGGACTGGTCCGGCACTGCCGGCTGGCCTCAAACCCCCAGAGACTTCACCCCCCCCCCAGGGCCACCGGTGGTAACGTCCTCAGTCCACCTCTTCTGGGAGTACCCCAAAGGCCTCGCTCCTCTCCCGACACTGGGACTCCCGGCTCCAGGGCCAAGGTGCCCAAGAAAACAGTCTGGGAGGGAGGAGTGAGGATAACATCCTCCTCCCCTCCACCACTCGATGACCCAGCGGCGTTGGAAATGTTATAGCCCACACCACGGCCTATGTCAGGTTCTGGTTCTTCCCCAGGGGGGCTGGTGGAATGGTGAAGGACCTGCTGCGACCTGAGGGAATCCAGTAAGATCAAGCTGCAGTGCAGGAGAGGTTGGAAACACCATGTGCTCCCCTTCTGGAGAGGGACTGTGCCATTGGCATACCACAGCAAAGCCAGTCCTCTCCGGGTGGCTGTTCCCCTTCCCCAAGGAAACTGTGGCTACTGTAGACAACAGTCCTCCTCCTGGTGGTCATGAGGCCCAAGGTTCCACCCCCCCCGCTCGGCTTCCCCCATGAATATGATTGGCTGGGGGAAGGTAAGGAGAGCCAACTATGTCACTTTCTGTCCCACCCCTGGGCGATCAAGTAATAGTGGGCAGGGCAAGGGCCCAGCTTCCAGCTACTGCAGGATGTGGGGGGGCAGGAGCGGATTCCCTGAGGTCGCTGGATGAGTGGGACAGGGTTCAGGCTCAGGGATCCCGGCGTTAGGGGTTGCAATGTAGGGGTCAGCCATGGAGGCCCTGGAGTCGACACAACAGGGTGGAACTCGGACACAGGATTGGGGGTTTAGGGATGTTGGCGTGGCTTTAAGGGAATTGTCGCGCGAGGATCTGATTTTGAGGGGCGGGGATGGGGTTTTCTCCACGTGGACGGGCTTGATGTTGTGCGACTTCACTGCACCTTCCGTCTGGTCGGGCATTCACCACACTCCCTGCCAGAGGCCCAGGCATGAGCAGCCTTTGGTTTAAACCCTGCTGGTGGGTGATGTTATTTTGCTGGGGGGAGGGGAATTGGGTGTGGCATTGCCACCCTGTGACTGCTGGTGTGGGCTGGGCTACCTTCTGGATGGGACAGTTCTTTCTGACATGATCCACCTCATGGCACAACTGGCACTGCATGCCAACCCCTGTCCAGAAGATGCGGTAAGCCGCATCCTTGTGGAGCCGGGTTAATGGAGCTCTTAGTGACTTCCTCCGGGGCCAGGCAAATTAATACCTAGAAGGAGGAAACATGTTTTATGGCTGTGTCCTTCAGACTAAGCAGGAGTGTCTGTACTCCTGACCGGATCACCCTCAAAGTTTGGAGTTGGGGAGAAGGAGATCACTGGGAATAAAGGATGGGATATTAGAGATCACGACTCTCTGGGCTGTGACCTCCAATGAGTCTACAGGAAGAAATGTCCCACCCACAGCGAGCTCCTTCTGCATGGCCAACTGGACTGCCTGCTCGGTCTTAAGGAAGAGTACGACCTTCCCATACATGTGGGCTATAGCGACGATGGCCAGTGGGCCAACCACATTAGCCATGGCCTTACTGAAGGCCTTGATAGTCATGCTTTGGTGGGTACAGGCCTTTATCTCCAGGAATTTAGGTACCTGAAGGGGGCTGGGGAAGCAGTCGGGACTGGAGCAGCTGAGCCTAAGGCAGTGGCTACCCCAGCATAAGTGCGGCTAGGGCCTGCCATTTTGTGCTGGTGTGTGGTCCCAGATGGTCTTCCTCTTCACGGGCCTCGACAACGATGACAAACTGGATGGCCTGCGCAGCCAGCAGCAACAGTTTCAGATGTTGGTAGGGCCCGGGTGGCAGCAGTTGAGGCAGGGCCAGGCAGCAGCAGCAACAGTGCCAGGTGTTGGCGAGGTCCAGGCATCAACAACAGTTGATAAACGTTGTTGGGGCCCAGGCAGCAGCACTGAAGGGAGGCCCAGGCAGCAGCTATGGAGGGAGGCCCAGGCAGCAGCAATGGGAGGGAGGCTCAAGCTGCAGCAATGGAGGGAGGCCCAGGCAGCAACAATGGCAGGCAGGCACAGGCTGCAGCAATGGGAGGGAGGCTCATGCAGCAGGAATGGAAGGAGGCCCAGGCTGCAGCAATGGAGGGAGGCCCAGGCTGCAGCAATGGAGGAAGACCCAGGCAGCAGCAATGGAGGGAGGCCCAGGCTGTAGCAATGGGAGGGAGGCCCAGGCTGCAGCATTGGAGGAAGACCCAGGCAGCAGCAATGAAGAGAGGCCCAGGCAGCAGCAATGGAGGGAGGCTCAGGCTGTAGCAATGGGAGGGAGGCCCAGGCTGCAGCTTTGGAGGAAGACCCAGGCTGTAGCAATGGAGAGAGGCCCAAGCTGCAGCAATGGAGGAAGACCCAGGCAGCAGCAATGGAGAGAGGCCCAGGCAGCAGCAATGGAGGGAGGCCCAGGCTGTAGCAATGGGAGGGAGGCCCAGGCTGCAGCTTTGGAGGAAGACCCAGGCTGTAGCAATGGAGAGAGGCCCAAGCTGCAGCAATGGAGGAAGACCCAGGCAGCAGCAATGGAGAGAGGCCCAGGCAGCAGCAATGGGAGGGAGGCCCAGGCTGTAGCAATGGGAGGGAGGCCCAGGCTGCAGCATTGGAGGAAGACCCAGGCTGTAGCAATGGGACGGAGGCCCAGGCAGCAGCAATGGGAGGATGGCTCAGGCTGCAGCATTGGAGGAAGACCCAGGCTGCAGCAATGGGAGGGAGGCCCAGGCTGCAGCAATGGAGGGAGGCCCAATCTGTAGCAATGGGACGGAGGCCCAGGCAGCAAGAATGGGAGGGAGGCCCAGGCTGCAGCAATGGAGGGAGGCCCAGGCTGCAGCAATGGAGGGAGGCCCAGGCTGCAGCAGTAGTACTGGTGGTAGTAGCTGCCTGTGCACCCGAATATAGCCCAGTAAAAGAAAAGGGGAAACCCAAAAACAAGCACACAAAAACAAACAAAAAGAAAAGCAGAAGACTAATGTCTCCTAGCTCAGAGGATACCAATACCAATACCCCTACCCCGGAGTCAGTCTCGTGGACCGAGGGGATTCTAAATCTCCTGGGGTTTGTTTTGACAACAGGTGTATAAATCTTTATTCGTTTTCCACCACCAGGAAGATAGGAAACACCTGAGTGGCCAGTGAAAGGTCAGAGTTCAGACACCACCCATTTGGACTCGGTGTCAAACTTTAGAGAATGATGAAATACAGCTGGGGAGTTTTAGATTAGATTAGATTAGATTAGATTAGATTAGATTACTTACAGTGTGGAAACAGGCCCTTCGGCCCAACAAGTCCACACCGACCCACCGAAGCGCAACCCACCCAGACCCATTCCCCTACATTTACCCCTTCATCTAACACTACAGGCAATTTAGCTTGGCCAATTCACCTGTTTGGGCTGTGGGAGGAAACCAGAGCAGCCGGAGGAAACCCACACAGGCACGGGGAGAATGTGCAGCATTGACTAGACAGCACCTAAAAGTACCACAGATTACAATGCAATAGGAAGCAGATAAGAAATTACAAATTCGCAATTATGCAATAGGGGATAAGGGTTACTTCCAGTGACAGGTGAGCCTTTAAAAGCAAGGTTTAGTGGGCCGTATCAAATTGAGAAGAAATTGAGTGAAGTGAAGTACTTGATAAGGACTCCACACAGGAAGAAATCTCACAGAGTGTGTCATGTGAATATGCTCAAAAGGTACTTTTGATGGGGAAGAAAAGCAAATGGAGAAGGTGTTAATGCCTACAGCACAGAGGAAGAAACAAGTTCAGACGATTCTGAATTGACATTCCTCAAATCAAATTGGACAATGTGGATGTTGCCAAAAATTGCTGAGTTACTTTCCACAAGAAAATTGAAATGACCTGAAAGAGTTGTTGCTATCTTATGCGGAAATGAACTGCTTTACGTAGGGTATAGGAGATGCTGTTCCAATTAGGTTGGCACAGTTTCAGGAGGAGATGGAGTGCTTGCTCCAAGATGGCATAATCAAAGTGAGTTACAGCGACTGGAGCTCACCTATAGTCATGGTGCCAAAGCCAGATGGTACCCAATGGTTATGTATGGACTATCGCAAAGTCAAAGTCATGACAAAGACGGATGCAAATCCAATTCCATGGTTGGCGGACTGTGTTGAAAAAGTGGGAAAGCAACTTACATTTCTAAGTTGGACTTGCTCAGTGGCAACTGGCAAGTACCTCTGCCAAAGAGAGCAAAGGCAATTTCAGCTTTCATAACGCCAAATGGAGTATATTAGTTCAAAGTCATGCCATTTGGGATCAAAAATACTCCAGCCACATTTCAGAGAGCAAAGTATCTTACAGAGCAAAGCAGTGCCTGTGTGTATTGTAGAGAACAGCAGTCCCAGTCTGTATTGTAGAATGCAACAGTGCCTGTATAGTTTGTTGAGAACAGCAGTCCCTGTGTATGTTATAGTGAACAACAGTCCCTGTGTATATTATAGAGAACAGCAGTCCCTATATATTATGGAGAATAGCTGTCCCTTGTACATTATAGAGTACAGCAGTGCCTATGTATATTATACAGAGTAGGAGTCTCTGTCTATATTATAGAGAACAGCTGTCCCTGTGTATGTTATAGCATACAGCATTGCCTGTGTATATTATACATAACAAGAGTCACTGTCTATATTGTAGTAAACAGCAGTGCCTGTGTATATTATAGAGAACAAGAGCCACTATATATATTGTAGTAAACAGCAGTGCCTGTGTATATTATAGAGAACAAGAGCCACTATCTATATTGTAGTAAACAGAAGTGCCTGTGTATATTATAGAGAACAGCAGTCCCTGACTATAAGATAGAGAACAGCAGTCTCTGTGTATATTATCGAGAATGGCAGTGCCTATCTCTTATACAGAACAGCATTCACTGTGTATATTATGGAGAATGTCAGTCCCTGTCTAAACTGTAGAGAACAATAGTCACTGTGTGTATTACAGAGAACAGCAGTCCCTGTGTATATTACAGGAACAACAGTCCTTGTGTATAATAGAGAAACCAGCAGTCCCTGTGCATATTATAGTGAAGAGCAGTCCACTTATATATTATAGTGAACAGCAGTCCCTGTGTATATTATAATGAAGGGCAGTCTATGTGTATATTATTGAGATCAGCAGCCCTTGTGTATATTATACAGAACAGCAGTCCCTGTGTATATTACAAGAACAACAGTCCGTGTGCATAATAGAGAAACCAGCAGTCCCTGTGCATACTATAGTGAAGAGCAGTCCACGTGTATATTACAGAAAACAGCAGTCGCTGTGTATATTATAACGCAGGGCAGTCTACATGTATATTATAAAGAACAGCAGCCCCTGGGTATAGAGAACAGCAGTCCATGCGTATATTGTAGAGAATAGCAGTCCCTGTATATATTATAGAGAACAAGAGCTCCTGTGCACAATGTGGAGAAGAGCAGTCAGGTAACTACAGACCAGTGAGCTTGACAATAGTGATGGGAAAGTTGCTGGAGAAGGTACTGAGGAATAGGATTTATTTATATTTGGGACAGAATGAGATCAGCAGTGATAGGCAACATGGTTTTGTGCAGAGGCAATCGTACCTTACTAACTTAATAGAATCCTTTGAGGAAGTGACCAAGCTGATGGATGAAGGAAGGGCTGTAGATGTCATATACATGGACTTTTGATAAGATTCCCCATGGTAAACTAATGGAGAAAGTGAAGTCACATGGTGTGCAGGGTTTTCTAGCTCGGTGGATAAAGAACTGGCTGAGCAACAGGAGACAGAGAGTAGTAGTTGAAAGGGGTTTCTCAAAATGGAGAAAGGTGTCCAGTGGTGTTCCACAGGGGTCAGTGTTGGGGCCCCTGTTGTTTGTGATATACATAAACGATCTGGAAGAGGGTATTGTTGGTCTGATTAGTAAGTTTGTAGATATCACGAAGATTGATGGAGTAGCAGAAAGCGTAGGGGACTGTCAAAGAAACAGGAGAATATAGAGGGACTGGAGGCCTGGGCGGAGAAGTGGCAGATGGAGTTCAATTTGGGCAAATGTGAGGTGACGCATTTTAGAATTTAGAATATTCTGTAAAGTTCTGGTCACCACATTACCAAAAGGATGTGGACGCTTTGGAAAGGGTGCAGAGAAGGTTTATGAGGATGTTGCCTGGTATGGAAGGTGCTAGCTATGAAGAGAGGTTGAGGAGGTTAGGATTGTTTTCATTAGAAAAAAGGAGATTGAGGGGGGACCTGATTGAGGTTTACAAAATCATTAATGGTATAGACAAGATGGATAGAGACAAGCTTTTTCCCAACAGTAACAAGAGGTCACGTGTTCAAGGTGACAGGAGAAAAGTGGAAAGCACTTTACACAGAGGGTGGTAGGTGCCTGGAAAGGGTTGCCAGCAGAGGTAGTAGAGGCAGGCACGGTAGATTCATTTAAGATGCTTCTGGACAGATGCATGAGTAGGTGGGGAGCAGAGGGATACAGATCCTGAGGAATTGGGCGATAGGTTTAGACAGTGGGTTTGGATTGGCATAGGCTTGGAGGGTTGAAGGGCCTGTTCCTGGGCTGTAAATTTTATTTGTTCTCTTTCTTTGTTCATGCGTTAAGAGAACAGCCATCCCTGAGTATATTAGATAAAACAGCAGTCCCTATCTATCTTACAGAAAACAGCATTCCCTGTGTATATTGTAGAGAACAGCACCCCCTGCATTTAATAGAGAAATCATTAGTCCCTGTGTATAATAGAGAAATCAGCAGTCCCTGTGTATATTATAGAGAACAGCAGTCCCTGTGTATATTCTAGAGAATGGCAGTTCCTGTGTATATTCCAGAGAACAACAGTTCCTGTGTATTTTATAGAGAACAGCTGTCCCTGTGTATATTATAGAGTACAGCAGTGCCTGTGTATATGGTACAGAACAGGACTTACTGTCTATATCATAGAGAACATCAGTGCCTGTGTATATTGTGTAGAAGAGCAGTCCCTGTCTATTTTTATAAAGAACAGCAGTGCCTGTGCATATTATAGAGATCAACACTTCCTGTCTAAATAATAGAGAACAGCAGTCCTGGTATACATTAGAGTGAACAGCAGTGCCAGTGTATATTACAGAGAGTTCTTCACTTTTTATCGGCAGCAGTTGGAGAGGGAGAAGTGACGGCGAGGACCAGAGGGTCATTGGAAAGGTAAATTTTAAAATATATGAAAGCTTAGTTCAGGGGTTCAGCATTCTGTGTATATTTTAGAGAACAGTAGCTTCTGTCTATAATACAAAAAAGAGCAGTCCCTGTCTATATTAGAGAGAACAGCAGTCCCTGTAATGTAATATAGATAACAGCAGTCTATGTGTATATTATAGAGAACAGCAGTTCCTGTGTATTTTACAGAGAACAGTAGACCCTGTGTATATTATAGAGAATAGTAGTCCTTGTATACAGCAAAGATAACAGCAGTCCTTGTGTATATTATAGAAAACAGCAGTCCCTGTGTATATTACAGAGAACAGCAATTCCAGGTGTATATTATCGCAAAGAGCAGTCCATGTGTATCTTATAGAGAACAGCAGTCCCTCTCTATATAATAGAGAACTTCAGTGCCTGTGATATTATCGAGGTTGGCAGGCCAAATTTGCATAACAGAGAACAGCAGTCCCTGTGTGTAAGAAGTGACCAGCAGTGTCTGTTTATATTGTACAGAACAACAGTGCCTGGGTATATTATCAACAACTGTGGTCACTGTGTACAGTACAGAAAACATCAATCTTTGTCTATATTGCAGAGTACAGCTGTCACTGTGTATAAAGAGAGCAGCAGTCCCTATGTATAATATAGAGAACAGCAGCCCCAGTTTACAACATAGAGAACAGCAGTCCCTGTATATAATATAGAGAACAGCAGACCCTGTGTCTATTATATACAGAACAATAGTCCTTATGACTATTATAGAGAACAACAGTGCCTGTGTATAATATAAAGAACACCACTCCCTTTGTATAATATAGAGAACAGCAGTCCCCGTGTATAATATAGAGAACATGAGCCCCTGTGTATAACATAGAGAGCAGCAGTCCCAGTGTATGATACAGAGAACAGCAGACCCTGTGTCTAATATATACAGAACAATAGTCCTTGTGACTATTATAGAGAACAATAGTGCCTGTGTATAATATAGAGAACACCACTCCCTTTGTATACTATAGAGAACAGCAGTCCCTGTGGACAGTATAGAGAATACCAATCCTTATGTATAATGTGGAAAGCAGCAGTCCCTGTGTATAATGTGAACAACAGTCCTGCATACACTGGAGAATATGGCAGTCTTTGTGTACAATATCGAGAACAGCAGTGGCTGTGTACATTGTAGAGAACAGCAGTCCCTGTGTATAATATAGAGAACAAGCAGTCCCCGTCTTTAATAATGAGAATAGCAATCTTTCTGTATAATATAGAGAACATGAGTCCCTGTGTCTAATATAGGGAACAACAGTCACTCTGTATAATATAGAGAACAGCAGTCCCTGTGTATAATATAAAAAATAGCAATCCCTATGTATAATGTAGAAATCAGCAGTCCCTGTATATAATGTGGAGAAAAGTAGTCCCTGTATATTTTGTAGAGAAGAGCAATCCCTGTTTCTCATGTCGAGAACAGCAGTCCCTGTATATAATATAGAGAACAGCAGTACCTGTCTACAATACAGACAACAGCAGTCACTGTGTATAATATAGAGAATATGAGTCCCTGTGTATAATAGAGAGAAAGTGAGGGCTGCAGATGCTGGAGATCAGAGCTGAAAATGTGTTGATGGAAAAGCGCAGCAGGTCAGGCAGCATCCAAGGAACAGGAGAATCGACGTTTCGGGCATAAGCTCTTCTTCAGGAAGAAGGGCTTATGCCCGAAACATCGATTCTCCTGTTCCCTGGATGCTGCCTGACCTGCTGCGCTGTTCCAGCAACACATTTTCAGCTCTGATCTCCAGCATCTGCAGACCTCACTTTCTCCTCTATTATAGAGAACAGTAGTGCCTGTGTATAATATACTTAACAGCAGTCCCTGAGTATAATATAGAGAACATCTGTCACTGTGCATAATATAGAGAATAGCAATCCCTGTGTATAATGTAGAAAACAGCAGTCTCTGAGTATGTGGAGAACAGTCGTCCCTGTGTATTTTATAGAGAACAGGGTTCCCTCTGTCTCATGTAGAGAACAGCAGTCCTTGAGTGCATGGTAGAGAATAGCAGTCCCTGTGTATAATGTAGAGTACGGCAGTCCCAGAGTGTATGGTAGAGAACAGCAGGAATGTCAAGAACAGCAGAACCTGTGTACATTGTAGAGAACAGCATTCCCTTTGTATAATTTAGAGAACTGATGTCCCTGTGTCTATTATAGAGAACAGCAGTCCAAGTTTACAGTACAGAGAACAGCAGTCCCTGTGTATAACATAGCAAACAGCAGTCTCTGCGTACAATGCACAGAACAGCAGTCACTGCGTACAATGTAAGAACAGCAGCTTATGTGTGCAAAGTGGAGAACAGCAGTGCCTGGATAAAATATAGAGAACAGCAGTCCCTGTATTTAGTAAAAGAGAACAGCAGTCCCAGTGTCTACTATACAGAAGAACAGTCCCTATGTATAGTATAGAGAACAGCAGCCCTTGTGCATAATATAAGAAACAGCAGTCCCTGTGTGTATTATATAGAACAGTAGCCTCTACCTATAATATAGAGAACAGCAGCCCCAAGTATAATACAGAGAACAGCAATCTCTGTGTATAACAATGTGAACAGTCGTCCCTGTGTATAATACAGAGAACAGCAATCCCTGCGTACAATGCAGAGAACAACAGTCAATGCGTCCAGTTGGAGAACAGCAGTCCCTATTTCTATTGTAGAAGACAGCAGTCCTTGAGTGTAATATAGAGAACAGCAGTCACTATGTCTATTATAGAGAAAAGCAGTCCGTACATTTAATATTGGATGGCGTGGTGGCACAGTGGTTAGCACTGCTGCCTCACAGCGCCAGAGACCTGGGTTAAATTCCTAACTCAGGCAATTGACTGTGTGGAGTTTGCACATTCTCCCCGTGTCTGCGTGGGTTTCCTCCGGGTGCTCCGGTTTCCTCCCACAGTCCAAAGATGTGCAGGTTAGGTGAATTGGACATGTTAAATTGCCCATAGTGTTAGGTGTAGGGGAATGGGTCTGGGTCGGTGTGGACTTGTTGGGCCGAAGGGCCTGTTTCCACACTGTAAGTAATTTAATCTAAAAACAGCAGTCATGATGTATTATACAGAGTACAGCAGTCACTGTGTATAACATTGAGAACAACAGTCCCTGTGTCTATTATACAGAACAGCAGTCCCTCTGTATGATAGAGAGAACAGCAGTCCCTGTGTACAATATAGAGAACAGCAATCCCTGTGTATAACATAGAGAACAAGTCTCTGTGTGTAATACAGAGAATAGCCGTCCCTGTGTACAATATAGAGAACAGCAGTCCCTGTGTATAATACAGAGAACAGCAATCCCTGTGTATAACATAGAGAACAAGTCTCTGTGTGTAATACAGAGAATAGCAGTCCCTGTGTACAGTATAGAGAACAGCAGTCCCTGTGTATAATACAGAGAACAGCAGTCCCTGTGTATAACATAGAGAACAGCAGTCCCTATGTAAGATATAGAGAAAAGCAGTCACTGCGTATAATATAGAGAACGAGTCCCTCTGTATAATGTAGAGAACAGCAGTATCAGTGGTTAATAAAGAGAACAGCAGTCCCTGTGTTTAATAAAAAGAACAACAGTCCCTCTGTATAAAATAGAGAACATGAGTTCCTGTCTCTAATGGAGAGGACAGCAGTCCCTCTGTACAACACAGAGAACAACAGTGCCTGTGTATAATACAGTGAACAGCAGTCCCTGTGTTTAATATAGAGAACAGCAATCGGTGTGTCTCATATAGAGAACAGCAATCCCTGTGTATAATATGGAGAACAGCAATCGGTATGTCTCATACAGAGAACAGCAGTCCCTGTGTATAATATGGAGAACAGCAGTCCCTGTGTATTATGTAGAGAGCAGAAGTCCCTGTGTCTATTATAGAGAACAGCAGACCCTGTATCTTTTGTAGGGAACAACAGCCTTCTGCAGATAATATAGAGAAGAGCAGTCCCTAAGTATAATACAGAGAACAGCAGTCTCTGTGTACAATAGAGAGAACAGCAGTCAATGCATTCAATGTAGAGAACAGCAATCCCTGTGTCTATTGTAGAGAACAGCAGTCCCTGTGTAAAAAATGGAGAACAGCAATCCCTATGTGCAAAGTAAAGAACAGAGAGAAGAGCAGTCGCTGTGCATAATATAGAGAACATGAGTCCCTCTATATAATATAGAGAACAACAATTCCTGTGTTTAACAAAGAGAACAGCTATCCCTATGCATAATGAAGAGGACAGCAGTCCCTGACCATAAAATAGAGAACATGAGTTCCTGTGCATTACATAGAGAACCGCAGTCACTGTGTCTATTATAGGAAAAAACAGTCCATATGTATAATATAGAGAACAGCAGTCCCTATGTATAATGCCATGCTAAATTGCCCATAGTGTTAGGTGTATTAGTCAGAGGCAAATGGGTCTGGATGGGTTAATCTTCAGAGGGTCGGTGTGGACTTGTTGGGCTGAAGGGCCTGTTTGCACACTGTAGGGAATCTAACCTATTCTAAAAAGTCTAATAATGCAGAGAACAGCAGTCCCTGTGTATAGTACAGAGAACAAAAGTGCTCTCTCTGACTCTCCCTCTAATACACTCTTTCTCTCTGACTGTCTCTCTCCCTGACTCTCTCTCCTTGTCTGTCTGTCTCTCTCTCTGTCTCCTTGACTCTCTCTCTCTGTCTGATTCTCTGACTCTATCTCAGACTCTCTCTCTGACTGTCGCTCCCTGACTCACTCGCTCTGACTCTCTGTCTGACGCTCTCTCTTTCTCTTTCTCTGTCATCTCTCTCTCCCTGATGCACTCTCTCTGACTCTCTCTCTGTCTGTCTGACTCCCTCTCTTTGTCTTTCTCTTTCTCTCTCTTTTCTCTATCTCCCTCTCCTTCCCACTCCTAGTGTAGTCTGAGAGGTATTACAGACAGTCAGCGAGCTAAATGTCAGCGAGGTATTACAGACAGTCAGCCCTATTGTTTCCGTGAGACACGCATGCGGTATTGATGAAAGAAAATAGAGACAAAATATCTTGCAAGATCTGTAACACACACTAC
The DNA here is from genome assembly GCF_004010195.1 of Chiloscyllium plagiosum. Taxonomy (NCBI): domain Eukaryota; kingdom Metazoa; phylum Chordata; class Chondrichthyes; order Orectolobiformes; family Hemiscylliidae; genus Chiloscyllium; species Chiloscyllium plagiosum. The sequence continues at coordinate 35,860,435 of NC_057716.1, read as the reverse complement.
ATTGGACAAACAGAAAACTAGTCACCAGGATGCATGAGCATCAACTAGCCACTAAAAGGCCCACTCTCACTGGTATCCATACATACAAATGAGGAAGGATACCACTTCGACTTGGATGACACATCCATCCTAGGACAAGCCAAAGAGACACATGTAAGAATTCTTAGAAGCATGACACTCTAATTGGAACTCTATCAACAAACACATTGACTTGGATCCTATTTACCACCCCCTGAGGAAAAGTACGGGAAAATTAATCACCACAGGAAATGACATCACCAACCCAAGGAAACCTAAAAACATGAATAAAAAGTGGGCCATACCACCAGTGCTTCACCAGAGGCTCACTGATGATGTTATGTAGTAGGGTGATGAAACAGATGAAAATGAACCTTCCAGCTCAGTGAGCAAACTTACATCCAGAACCTCAATCTGAGTTACAAATCTTCTCAAAACTGGCTAAAATAGAGACAATCCAGCAATCTATGTGAATCAGGAAGGAGAGACACATGACTGCATGCTCCTCATGTAACAGTAAGAGGAGAGGCAGGGTCAATTGAAGCAAGAGCCATTAGAGGGGCTGGATATGAAATGTATATTTGTAAATGGAGCGTATTATAATGGTGAGGCCTGGACAGGGTGGGTCATAGCTCATGTGGAAGGGCAGCTTTTCAGCAGGAGAAAGGATAAAGGGCTGTCAATCTGCCCAGGTTGCTGAGCTAAAAGTGTTTACTGCCACCTTAAATTACGGAAAGGGCAAAGGGTACACATCAACACTGACAGTAGGTATGCCTTCGGTGTAATCCAAAACTACATGATGGCATGGGCAAGGTGAGCATATGTTACTTCAAGTGGGAGAGTTATTAAGCATGAGACCCTAGTCAAGGACCTCATAGCTCCAGATATTGAACCAGCAGTATTTAAAGGCAGAGTACACAGAAGGACCAAGCCACCAGAGCAGAGAGGAAACGACAATGCAGATACTGCAACAAAAGCATTGATAACAATAGTAGTGGTGAGAAAACCAGAAACAAAAGACAATGAATGGAACTTTCTTAAATCTGCAAACAGCGGTGAGCTTGGTGGAAAAAGCAGAACGGATTACAGCTAGAGCATCATTAGGAATAGATGAGTTTTCAAAAAGTGAAGGTAAAATAGTAGCGCTCACATTCTGCCAACAGATTCTATGCAGGGTTTATCATTAATTAACACATACTGGTGGTGGAAAGGAATTGGAAGAGACAGAGCTAAATTTTGCCAGAGATGCACTGCATGTGCACAGATAAAACCAGGGCAAGGAATTAAAATTAAGATAAGCCATATTTCATGAAACCAACAGCCTGTCACTCATTGGGAGTCTGAGACCCCAGGGCAAACAGAAATGCCAGCCCCTGGGTCAAAGGTCCTGGTGAAAATAATCCCAAATGAAGTAATAATAATAGGTAACAGGAGTATAACTATGAATGAAGATAGATTTCTCAGTGAATACTGTAATTAGGAATATTGCTGATCCCATCGGAGGCTAATAAATAACTGATTGATCCCGGGGAAGATGTTGTGAAGTTGGGCAGAGGAATTCTAGATTTGGAGGCAAGAAGTTAGAATTTAGTGGGATGTGTAAAACTGTCAAATTGTGAAATGGGAAAAGCATTGCGCAATCCCTTTAAAAGATGGTGTTGTTCTTTTCTATGCTTAGATTTAAAAATGGATGTCTGTGAACAGCAGCTTTAATGTTTGCAGTGCAGAGAGAGCTCCCAAACTGAAACATGTTGGGCAGCACAGTGGCACAGTGGTTAGCACTGCTGCCTCCCAGCGCCAGAGACCTGGGTTCAATTCCCGCCTCAGGCGACTGTCTGTGTGGAGTTTGCATGTTCTTCCCATGTCTGCGTGGGTTTCCTCCCACAGTCCAAAAATGTGCAGGTTAGGTGAATTAGCCATGCTAAATTGTCCATAGTGTTAGGGGTAAATGTAGGGTCTGGGTCGGTGTGGACCTGTTGGGCCGAAGGGCCTGTTTCCACACTGTAAATAATCTAATGTGTCAGAGGGCAGTGCAGTTAAAGTAGAAGTTTTTAATCAAGAAAACAGGCTTTGAATTTAGCCAACCAATTTAAACCAGACCCTGAGATACTAAAAACCTTTAACGCTTCAGAACAAGCCAAATGGATATTGAGGCAGAATAATTCAAGCAGTGGAATGAGTACGGTCTACCAATGGTTGGAGGTACCGAGCAAATGCAGAAATAGAGCACAGGATAGTAACAACCTAATGATAAGACCTCACAACATCCTCCCTTTGTCACATTCACTAACTCTTTAGGAATAGGGAAGCTCACCAGTATGATATTGATTAGAAAGATTGGATCCATGATGGTTGAAAGTGGAGATTAGTAACTACACAGACATATAATGTCGCCCTTCCCTTGTCATCAATTCGACAATGGAACATGGTTGAGCTCAGAAATCACGAGTGAGGAAATGCTCCAGCAACACTGGCACTTTGAATTGATCACCCGATTTTCACTATACAACGCACTTACATTGTGTGCGGACACAGAGCACTTAACAATGCCTGGCACCCTTGATTTGGACTCTTGGGGATGTTAACTGAATCAGAGAATCCCCACAGTGTGGAAACAGGCCCTTTGGCCCAACAAATCCACACAACCGTTTGAAGCCTAACCCACCCAGATCCCTTCCCTATCCTATATTAACCCATGACTCATCCACCTAAACTACACATCCCTGAACACTATGAGTAATTTAGCATGGCCAATTCACCTAACCTGCTAATCTCTGGATTGTGGGAGGAAACCAGAGCACCCAGAGGAAACCCACGCAGATATGGGGAGAATGTGCAAACTCCACACAGACAGTTGCCCGAGGTTGGAATTGAACCCAGGTGCCTAGTGCTGTGAGGCAGCAGTGCTAACCACTGAGCCACCCAGAATTGGTCCAGAGATCAGTAATTATTGTTGGTATCTTGTACCTGTGATATCTCGTCATTTGTCTCCCGACGTGCATTGCAATGAAGATGATGACTGGTGACGAAGTAAGAGACCTCGGGGTGTTGGTGCATAGTTCCATGAAAGTGGAATCGCAACTCAAGGGGATAGTGAAGGAAATGTTTGGCATGCTTGTCTTCATTGGTCAGTGCAGCAAGTATAGGAGTTTGAATGTAACATTGTATGGGATACACTACTTATTCATCATTTATATAAATGATTGGATGTGAACAAAAGAGGTAAGATGACACCAAAATTGGAGATACAGTGGATGGCAAAGAAGGTTACCTCAGAATACAAAGGGATCAAGTTTGCTGATGACACCACCATAGTCGGTCGAATCTCAGATGGCGACGAAACAGACAACAAACGGGAGGTGGAAGACCTGGAAGAATGGTGCAATGAGAACAACCTAGCTCTCAATGCCAGCAAAACCAAGGAACTCATCATTGACTTTTGGTGGTATATTACTCATGCCCCTGGGCACATTAACAGCACAGAGGTGGAATAAGTGGAGAGTGTCAAGCTCCTGGGAGTGGTTATCCACAACAAGCTTTCTTGGACTCTTCATGTGGACTCACTGGTTACAAAGGCCCAACAACGGTCTCTTCTGCCTCAGGCAGCTGAGGAAATTTGCATGACGGCGAATACCCTTGCCAACGTTTATAGGTGCACCATCGGGAGCATTCTGTCTGGATGTATCACTACCTGGTATGACAACTGTACCATTCAAGATCAGACAGAGAGTGGTGAACTCGGTCTGGACAATCACAAAGGCCAACCTCCCATCTATAGAATCCATTTACCAGGCTCACTGTCAAGGAAAGGCCACCAGCATTCTCAAAGATCCATCCGACCCTGGCAATGTTCTTCTACAACCTCTACCATCGGGGAGAAGGTACAAAATCTAAACATATGCACCAGCTGGTTTCGAAACAGTTTCTATTATACTGGTTTAGAATATTGAAGGGACTCACAAACTCCTAACATTTGCCTGTACCGATGTTTTTGATTTTGCTGCTGTTTACCTATTATTTACTTATCTGTGCTACTTAATTTTGTGATCTGCCTGTATTGCTCACAAGACAAAGCTTTTCATTTTTTTCCTGTTTTTTTTCTTTTTTCCCCCTTTTTACCCCCACACTACCGCCTAATTGTGGTAGTGCTTATTTTTCCCCCAGCACCCATGTTGTGTGTGTGCAGGTGTGAGACACAGTGAAAGACACAAGGTGCATGAATCTTTATTCAAATTTCCACCACTAGAAAGATAGAAAACACCTGAGTGGCCTGTAACAAGCAGTGCCCTTCACATCAAAGGGCAATGCTGTGTGATCAAACAGTGAAGGGGAGGGCAGGGATCAAATCAAAATAGAGTTGGAGGGCAAAATAATGCACTCCACTCTCTGCGGCACCCACCTCTCCCTGAACATCTCCAGGGTGTCAGTGGACACCACATACTCCTTTTCCAGAGACACCTGGGCTCTAACATAACCGCGGAAGAGGGGCAGGTAGTCGGCCCTAACGACCCCCTCCACGGCCCGCTGCATGGACCTATTTATGGCCAGTTTGGCCAGGCCCAGGATCAGACCCATGAGGAGGTCTTCAGACCTGCCCTTCCTCCTCCGTATCGGGTTCCCGAAGATCAGGAGCGTGGGACTGAAGTGCAGCCAAAAGCAGAGGAGGATGTTTTTGAGAAAATCAAAAAGGGAGTGCAAATACCCACACCCAATATATACATGGTCTGCAGACTCCACAGCACCATAGAACATGCAGTTGGGACAAAGCTTTTCATTGTACCTCAGTACATGTGACAATAAATTTAATTTAATTCAATTCAATTCAATTCAATTCAATTCAATCCTTGATCAGATAGGCGAATGGGCTGAGAAGTGGTGGATGGAGTTTAATTTAGATAAATGTGAAGTGCTGCATTTTGGAAAGACAAACCAGGGCAGGGCTTTTCCACTTAATAGTAAGGTCCGAGGGTGTGTTGCTGAACAAAGAGATATTGGAGTGCAGGTTCATAGTTCCTTAAAGTAGAATCACAGATAGATAGGAGAAAGTGTAGAAGGCGTTTGGTATGCTTTCCTTTATTGGTCAAAACATTGCTTATAAGAGTTGGGAGGTCATGTTGTGGCTGTACAGGACATTAGTTAGGCCACTTTTGGAATCTTGCAAGCAATTCTGGTCTCCTTCCTATCGGAAAGATGGTGTGAAACTTGAAAGGGTTCAGAAAAGATTTACAAGGATGTTGCTAGGGTTGGAGGATTTGAGCAAAAGGGAGAAACTGAATAGGCTGGGGCTGTTTTCCCTGGAGCATCAGAGGCTGAGGGGTGACCTTATAGTGGTTTATAAAATCATGAGGGGCATGGACAGGATAAACAGACAAGGTCTTTTCACTGGGGTGGGGAAGTTCAGAACTGGAGGGCATAGGTTTAGGATGAGAGAGGCAAGATATAAAAGGGACCTAAGGGGCAACATTTTCATGCAGAGGGTTTTGCGGGTATGGAATGAGCTGCCAGAGGAAGTGGAGAAGGCTGGTACAATTACAGCATTTCAAAGATATCTGGATGGGAATATGACTAGGAAGGCTTTAGAGGGATATGGGCCAAGTGCTGACAAATGGGGCGAGATTAGATTAGAATATTCCTGATGCAGGGCTTATGGCCGAAATGTCGATTCTCTTGCTCCTCGGATGCTTCCTCACCTGCTGTGCTTCTCCAGCACCACACCCTTGACCCTGCCTGTTAATGTCCAGATCATCAGAAAAAAGCATGGATCCCAATACAGACTCCTCAGGTAGTGATAGTGCGAAAGACAGAGAGGGGAAAGTATTGCTCCAGCCATCGCAATGCTCTCCTTAACCATCACCCTTCCATCCTTATCTGAAAAGCTTCTACCCAGGAATATTCAATACACAGTCCTACCTTTTCTTGAGACAGATCTCTTTTTGCCAGAACACTGTAATCCCACATGGCAATGAGTGTCTGCACTGAAAATGTGTTGCTGGAAAAGTGCAGCAGGTCAGGCAGCATCCAAGGAGCAGGAGAATCGACGTTTCGGGCATGAGCCCTTCTTCAGGATTCCTGAAGAAGGGCTCATGCCCGAAACGTCGATTCTCCTGCTCCTTGGATTCTGTCTGACCTGCTGCGCTTTTCCAGCAACACATTTTCAGCTCTGATCTCCAGCATCTGCAGTCCTCACTTTCTTCTTCAATGAGTGTCTATAATCAGCCAAAATTATTTATTGCTCTCCGTGCATTCACAGAAATGCGCAGTAACTGTGATTTAAAAGATATCAATTTCTTGAACTCCACCTCCTAACTTGGGCAAGTGATTATTTGATTGATAGCTGTTAACTAAGAAGACATTTGATGCAATTGCTTTCATTGGTCAGTGCATTGAGTATCGGAGTTGAGACATCATGCTGTAGCTGTCACAGAACGTTGCAGAGACCATTTCTGGAATACTGTGTTTAATTCTGGTCTCCCTGCTTTCAGAAAGGTTTGTTCGCCTTGAAAGGGTTCAGAAATGATTTGTAAGGATGTTGCTTGGATTGGTAGTTTTGAGCAGCGGGGAGAAGCTGAAAAGGCTGGGGCAATTTTCCCTGGTGTGTTGGAGGCTGAGCGGTAATCTTATAGGAGTTTACCAAATCATCAGGAGCATGGAGAGGGTGAAGAGCTAACATCCTTTTTCCAGGGTAGGGGTATCTAAAACTAGAGGGCATCGATTTAAGGTGAGACAGGAATGAATTAAAAGGGACCTTTGTTTTGCAGAGGGTGCTGGCTGGCTGAAATATACAGAGGAGGTTGTGGGGTGGTGCAGGGAGTTGAGGGGATCAATTACAACTTTAAAAGGCATTTGGAGGGATTTATGCAGGTGAAGGATTTAGAGGGAATAATGCTGGAAAATGGGACTAAATCAGTTCAGGATATCTGTTTGGCATACATGGGTTGGGCTGAAGGGTCTGCACTTATGCTGTATAACTCCGTGACTGTATTGTAATACTAGGTATCTTGGGCTCTCCCAGCATGTTGTGCACCCAGTTACTCCTCTCTGATATTAGCTCCGAGATGAGAGAAAAAGGGCCCTATAAATATTAAGTTCTCTTTACTGCCTTGCCTCTCCACCACCCTGTGCATCACTTGATGTACCATTTCCCAATTTGTCATCGCCAGTTTGCACCTTATACCATGCTTGTCTTCATTGATCAGAGCAGTGAGAATAGGAGTTGAGATGTCATGTTGCAGAACATAGATTAGCCACCTTTAGAACACTGCATTCAATTCTGATCTCCCTGCTATAGCAAAGATGCTTTTTAAACTTGAAAGGTTTCCAAGAAGTGATTTCCTGTTGCCAGGGTTGGAGGGTTTGAGCCACAGGGACAGACTGAATAGGCTGGGGCTATTTTCTCTGGAATGTTCGAGGGGTGAACATTATAGAAGTTCATAAAATCATGAGAGGTATGAATACGGTAAATAGCCAAGGTATGTTTCCCACAGAAGGGGAGTCCCAAACTAGACAGCATAGCTTCAAGGTGAGAGGGGAAGGGTCTTAGGGCAAATGTTTCACAGAGAAGGTGGTGTGTGTATGGAATGAGCTGCTAGAGGAAGTGTTGGAAGCTAGTATGATTTCAACATTTAAAAATCATCTGAATGGGCACATTAATAGAAAGGTTTTAAGGCATATGGGCAAAATGCTGGCAAATTGGACTAGATCATTTTAAGATATCGGGTTGGCATGGTTGAGTTGAACTGAAGTGTGTTTTTCCATCCTGTATAACTCTATGACTCGAAAGATCCAGTTGAATACCTCAGTTGTGTCTGCCTCTAGCATATTCCAGGTATAGCATTCCAAACCCTACCTGGTCACCGAATGGAAAACATTTCCTTCACTTCACCCACGTTTTGTTTACCAAATGCTTCAAATCTATGTCCATTTGTAATTGTTCCTTTTGGGAAACAGAATAACTTCTCTTTATCTCCTGTATCAAGTCTGCGCATGATTTTGAAAACCTGGACTTTCCTCCTGAGGAAATCTGCTCATTCCAAGTATTAGTCGAGTAAAAATATGCTGATTCCAAGACATTAATATGACTCGTGTGAGACACAGCAGTCCATATGCGGTGTTGAAAGCTTAGTGTATAACTGAAGTATAACCTTGCTACTGTTGCACTCACTTCCCCTCAGCATAAAACATCATGCTCCATTAGCCTTCCTGATTACTAGCTATACCTATATCTTTCTTGCAAGGTTTGTGAAGGTTTGTAGCTCAGGTTGAGGTTTAGGGTGTAGCTTTGCTCGCTGAGCTGTAGGTTTGATATCCAGACATTTCATTACCTGGCTAGGTAACATCATCAGTGGTGACCTCCAAGTGAAGTGAAGCTGTTGTCTCCTGCTTTCTATTTATATATTTGTCCTTGATGGGGTTCCTGGGGTTTGTGGTGATGTCATTTCCTGTTCGTTTTCTGAGGGGTTGATAGATGGTATCTAGATCTATGTGTTTGTTTATGGCGTTGTGGTTGGAGTGCCAGGCCTCTAGGAATTCTCTGGCATGTCTTTGCTTAGCCTGTCCCGGGATAGATGTGTTGTCCCAGTCGAAATAGTGTTTTTTTTTCCTCTGCGTGTAGGGCTACGAGGGAGAGAGGGTCGTGTCTTTTTGTGGCTAGCTGGTGTTTGTGTTTCCTGGTGACCTATACCTTTCTATTAACCTTCTGTGAAATGGCAAATAAAACATCCAGATTTTTCAACATCCTGGAGCTCTACAACTTCACCATTTAGATAATATGTTTCTTTTTTATTCAGATGCATCAGTGAGCTGAGGAGTAGCTGATGGTGTCTAATTTCGATAAACCTGAGGTATTGCAGTTTGCTGAGACAAACCATGGCAGGACTTAACCTGAATGGTCGGGCCTTTGTGCGTGCTGCTGAAATAAGAGACTCGGGATCAGGCGCATAGGTTCTTGAACTGAAGTCACAGGTAGACAGAGTGTGTGACCTGCTTACCTTTATTGGTCAGAATATTTGAATGTAGGAGTTGGGATGAAAGGTTGCAGTGGTATGGAATATTGGCCAGGTCAATTTTCTATTCTTCTGTACCATTCTGGTTGTTCTTCTACAGAAAGAAGTTATTAAATTCGAAAGGATGCAGAAAATATTTACAAGCACGGTGGCAGGACTGGAGGGCTTGAGTTAGCGGGAAAGGCTGAATAGGCTGGGGCTTTTTTCCCTGGAGCATCTTAGGATGAGGAATAACCTTAGAGAGGTATTTAAAATTATAAGGGGCAGGTATGGGTTGAAAAGCCAAGTTTTCCTATCCAGGTGTGGGTGAGTCCCAAAGATTCAAAAATGACTTGAGGGGTAACATTTACACGTAGATGGTAGTGCACATAATGGTTTCTATCAGTGCCCCAGAAGATCTGGGCAACCCCTCCTTGGCTAATCATGGAAACTGAACTCTATTTTATGATCATCGAGGATTAAGCACCCTTTAATCCTCGCAGGTTCCCCAGCACACTTTCACAAATAGTACCAATTTTCTTTGGGTTCTTCCCAGATTCAGAGCAGTGGAAACTTAGCTGCAGATCAAATTTTCATAAGCTCAGTAATAGAGTAATAAGTCCACCAAATTAAGTCTAATAATTCTAGTCCAAGGCGTAAATTGCAAATTGGAGATGTCAGGAGAGGTCAGCTGAGTGGAATGTGTTGCTTGTCACATGTTAGGAGTCCTGGATGCAGCCAGATGCTTTTTAAATGTAATTGCGCTCGTCTCCACCACTAGCTCTGGCAGCTCGAAACATACACGGTCCTCTCACTGCGTAAAAAAGTTGCCCTTTAAGTCCTTTTTTCATAGATACTTTTATTGAAAGAAAATTTTGCATAAAATTACAAAAGATTGCAACACTAACAAATCAACAAAAACAAACATTTCTCTGTGTGTACGTAACAACAAGAAAAACAACGCAAATCAAACACAAACCATACCCATGTGCAAAAGGAGAAAAATCAGTAAAAGTAATAATAAATAAATAAATAAAACAGCTCAGCACAACAAAGCATTAGCTCCTAACCTCTGAGAGCATTGAGTATTATACATGAATGTATTCAAACTTCTTCCTTCAGGGATATCAAGTACGTGAGATCAAACTGTCATGGCTACACAAAAGCCCTTGTTAAGATGGCAGATAAATCTATATCCAAAAAGGGCTGCCATATCCTATGAAACTTTTCAATTTTCCGGAATACCATTTCGTAAGAAAATCCAGGGGAGTATGTTCCACGATAAGCCTGTGCCAACCCAATAGATCCCCCGGGGGCTCACATCGCATCAGAATATTTTACCTTGTACAAAAAGTGAGAATATTAAATGTTTTTTCTCATGTGTGTCCAGAGAAGATATATTGGGTAGGTCCAGGAGAAGAGAGATAGAGTCTATCTCAACCTTGGTCCCTAAGACCGCTCTATCGCTCCTGCCACAGCACTCCAACATGCACAGAGCTTGCAGCAAGACTAGAAACAATGAGTGAGAGTACTGAGACTTATTTTACACTGAGAACATAATGAAGATACTCCCACCTTAAATTTTGAAGATGGTCTGAGGCCAAATGGACCCTATCTGTGAGAGGTTACATGTGTTGGTGTGAGTGCAGGAGGTATATGTGTGTACACATGAGAGAGAGTTTTTGTATGAGAGAGGGTCTGCTTGGGTGCATGAGTATCTCGGAGTGTGTGTGCACTCGCGTGTGAGAGTGTGTATTGTGCCTGCAATGTGGCATGAAGCTAAAGTCGCAGTTGAGGCCATCCCCATGGGTACTGAACTTTGCTCAGTATCAACCTGTGCTCAGCCACTCTGCGTTGTTGCTTGTCCCGAAGTCCGCCTTGGAGGATGGTCACCTGAACGTCAGAGGCCGAATGTCCTGGACCCTCTCACACATACCCTATCACATTCACAAACATGCTTCACCAAGCTTATACACACGCACTTCACCAAGCTTATATACACACACACGCGCACACACAAACACACACACTCTATCATGTGTATTCACTCCCACACTCAATCTATCACTCCGACATGCACACATATACAAGCTTTTGCAGAATTACATGTTATTTTGTTCCATAAATGGACTCTGGGTAATCCAAGATGGAGGATGGGAAAAATTTCTGGCTGTAAGAGCTGCTCCTTTTTTTGAGGTATTTTAGGTACTGGAGGTGATTTCCTTGAATTCCAGGAGTAGCAATTACTGCTTTATATGCTGTTGCATTGCTTTGGAACTTTGGAAAAAAAAGCAAAACAACAGCAGTTTTAAAAGGGAGAAGAACAGACAAAGGAAGCATATGGTGAGGATATTGCAAGAGAGAGAGAGAGAGAGAGAGAACCTGCACAGTAACTGCCTTTGCTGTTTTTGAATTCATTGGACATTGGAGTGCATCTGGGAAAATGAACAAACAATGAATTTCACAACTAATCTTGGAGGAACTGGTTTGGGTGAAGTTCGCAGCACAGAATCAGATAAATTAATTGTTGTTTT
>NC_057716.1:35807796-35848402 GCF_004010195.1 Chiloscyllium plagiosum | reverse complement strand
AGAACGGAAATGAATGGTCATGGGTTTGGCTGTCTAAATGCTATCAAACATCCTGAACAGGCAAATAATTTTTCCCCAATGTGATTTTATTGGCGTTTGAGCAGTTTGTATGATCCAATAAATCTTGTCTCACACTCGAAGCAGGTAAATGGTCTCTGGCCAATGTGAATTCACTGATGTGTCAGATGGTGAGAGGCCTCAGAACAGATGAATGGTCACTCACCAGCGTGAAGTTGCTGTTGTCTCGGTTGGATAATTATACAAATTTTTTACTACATTCAGAGCAGGTAAACAGTCCCTCCTCCGTGAAAAATGGCTGGTGTCTTTTAACATGGGATCGCTTCTCATATTTGGGGCAGATGAACCTCGCTAATGTTGCAGAAGGTGATTGATTGACTGAGTATCTTCCCATACACAGAACACATGACTATCTTCTCCCTTGTCTGAACTCGCTGGTGAACTGTGAGTTGGATTGATTGCCTGGACTAAGTTAAACTGAAAGAACACCTGAACGCCGGCTTGTCAGTCGATGAGACATCAGATTCGTGGATTTTTAAATAAAATACCTCACAGTCAGAACATTTAAAAGTTTGACGATCATGTGAACATTTTTAATGCATATCAGTTCCTTAGAACTTTTGAAAGACTTTTTGTAATCATGATATTTAAAAGCTTTCATCCCAGTGAGAATTCAATGATTATAAGAAGATGGGCGACCGAGTTAATTCCTTCCCACACTGGGAGCAGCTGAATGGCCTGTACCCTGTGTAACAACACTAATGCGAATCCAGTACAAGTGGATATTTGAATATCACAATTTCAAGATTGGCAGCAAGAGAACTAAGAGTGAGGTGTGGGGAAAAAATCTCTTTATTTCGAGAGATGTTAAGATTATTAGCACTGCCTGGGAGAGCGATGACGGCGGATTACAAAGGAGGTTTCACAAGAGTGCTGCATCTCAGTTTGGAATTGATGGATTTGCAGCTACACATCTCAGATAAAAAAGAGGAATAAAAGTGAAATTAGTAACATTACATACAGTGATTAAAATAAATTAGAAGTAAAATACTGTCATTACAACAGAGTAAAAGAGATCGACATGACAGTCCAGGAAAGCATCTCAGATCCATGATATTGCAGCCGCATTGTCACAGCACAGAGGCCGCGTGATCAGACAGCCCATGCCAGGCCCAAGACCAACTCTGTTTCGTTGAAGGAGCAGCCATTGCATTATGTGCTTCCTTTTCCTATTGCTGCCTCTTCCTAATGGTCAGAATTGCCGTCAATCAAGAGACAGCTGATCTCGCATCATATGGATGTGAAGTGAGACACAGCGCTCAGGGTGGCAGAGGCACAGACGGCTGAATTAGTGAGTAAGATGGAGCAGGCGGTTAGTTTCAATGGGAAGCTTCAGAAATCATCAGTATCACAATCAGACCATCTATAAGAAACTCAGACCGGGAGCTAACTACAGGTTTTCTTCAGAAAACTTGCTTCCAGTAAACAGTTGCACGCATCTTGGGAGAGCACACCTCAAATGTTGCCACATTGCTGGCCACCACCTGAAGGCGTTGTACCCGCTCTCGTTGTACACACTCACCCACTCCAACCTCATTGCCTCTGAACATGCAACAATCTACTCGTTCCAGAACAACTACCAGTTCATATTTAAACCCGCTGAAAAAAATGGGGTAGTGGTCGTCTGAGGAATGGAAACCTCTGTCGCAAAGGCTGAGCGCTATCTCTCCAAAACCATATCCTAGCCCCATTCACATGCAACCTCACTAAATCCTAACAGAACAGAAGGGAAAGCACTATCCATGCCCTCATTGCTCCTGGTGATGTCCCTTCTTCTGGCTCCAAGCTCATAATCCGCCAGCCCCGTACTGCCTGGTTTTATCTGTTCTCTAAGATTAAAAATCCCAACTAATCTGGTCGGCCTACCGTCTCGGCATGCTCATGCCCCACGAGATTCATCTCGTCTCACCTCGACTCCATTCTGTTCCTCTTGGTTCAGGCACTTCCCACCTACATATGTGATACCAACCACACCCTCCATCTATTCAGCAACTTCCAGTTCCTTCGCCCCAGTGCTTTATATTCGCTATGGACGTGCAGTCCTTATACACTTCCGTGCCCCACAAGGACAGCAGACAGGCCCTCCGGTTCATCATCTCCATTAAAACCATTCATTCCACCTCACTAATACCCTCCCTAGCCTCGCTGAACTGATCCTATCCTCAGTAACTTGTCCTTAAACTGCTGCAAATTTGCTCAAATCAGAGTGGTTGCCATGGGTTGCCATGGGTTCCAGCTATGACTGTCTCTTTGTTGCCTATATCGAGCAGTCCCTCTTGAGTGTCTGCACAGGAACTATGCCCCAACTCTTCTGCCAGTGCCTCCATGACTGCATCAGTGAAGTATTCTGCACTGAGAGTGAATCGTAGCAGTTCATTGACTTCGCCCACAACTTCCTCACCGCACCCAAATTCACTTGGTCCATTTCAGACACCTCCTTCCACCTTGTTGATCTTATCATTTCCATCTCCTGCGGCAGTCTCCCAACGGACGTTTACTGCAAATTTACACACTCACATAATTATCTGGAGTGCACCTCCTCCCACCCTGTACGTGCAAAAGCTACATCTGAATCTCCAAATTCCTCTTCCCTCGCTACACCTGCGTGAACAAGGAAGCATTGCACTCCCCAACATCCCAGATGTCCACGTATTTTGAACAACATTGTTTTCCTGTTTCCTGTCATCCAGTTAGCCCTCCGCCACACCTCCGTTCCCTGTTCCATTGCTCTGAACCCCGCCTTTCCCAATTCAATAAAGACATTCACCTCAGTCATCAACTACCACCCCACAAGTCTCCACATCCAACGCATCATCCTCACATACTTCCTCCAACTTCAACCAAACCCCAACAGCAAGAACTTCTTCCCCTCCCATCCCTCACTGCATTCCGAAAGGACAGTCCTTGGTTGGCACAACGCTCCTCAGAGACATCCCTGAATTCCAATGTATATTTCTCTGCAAACATCAAAGATGTTAAACCCGCTATGTTCCCCCGTCAACTCAATCCAGAGCCCCAAGCAGTCCTTACAGGCGATACAGAGGTTCAATTGACTCTTTTCCAACATAGTTTATTGCAACAGGTACTCCGGTGAGGTCTTCTGTCATGGGGAGACTGAATATAATCTTAGGGAACAGATCGACGAGCGTCGCAGCCAGCTCCACGGGGGGAGACAAGACCTCCCAGTCACAGCCCATTTCCCATCCCCCATAACTCAATTTCCAAAGACGATCCTTGGCCTACTGTATTGCCAAAATGAACCACTGTGCCAATTGAGGAACAACACCTCATATTCGCTCTAGTAGCCTGGTGCCTGGAGGACTCAACATGGAGTTCGCCAATTTCCAATAATTTTCTTCCTTTTCCTTGAACTCAGTCTACGTCCATTCCACTGCCCCTGCCGACAACTGGATTCATTCCTCCCATTGGCCAACCAGATCATACCCTCAACCTGAATTCACCTATCCGTACTTCACAACGGTGCTCCCCAACCCCATTTATTTGCAGCTCCCGCCACATCCACCGTCCGTGCCGAAGAAGGATTACACGTGAATCATCGACTTCTCTAGTTGCGAATGCTGGCTGGCTTGCTGTTCTCTTCCAGCCTCCTGCCTGTATATATTTCAAATTCTAGCATTTGCAGGTTTTTTTTGTCTGCTACCAGCCTTGTTGGTAAGGACACAGGGAGCGAACAAACCCGGCTGACGTACCGCCTGGAAAAATAGGCAAAACAGTGTGTTGGGGGAATTCACGCAGGGGGCCATGGACGCATTTCGCAACACCTTTAATTGCATACTGCCCGTGACCTTAAACAAAGGCCTTGCACATTTCAGAGGGAACAGATAAACAAGTCCTTGCATGGAGATGACATGAGGTCAGAGCAGGATCGATTATCAAACACTTTCGAAAAGAAATAGGTATCAAACACGAAAGTGAGAATGAGAGAGTGAATTCCAGACCTAAGGGCTGAGGAAAATTAAGAGGCAGTCACTAATGTTGAAACAATGAAAATAGGAAATGAGTAAAAGGCCAGAATTCGAGACGACCACATATATCAGATCGAAATATTACAGAGATTAAGTTGGGAGGGTCCATTGGAGGAATTTGACCACAAGCATGAGGGTTTTAAAATCGAGATGTTGCTTGAATGGGCGAAAGTGTAATCTGCATGGGATTTGCAGAGGCATGAGAATAGTTGGAATGAAATAACCGCGATGTTTTAGATGACATGAAGTTTAGAACGTAAAATGGGGAAGATTATTGAGCACAGAAATTAAGTTGTCAAATCCGGAGTTTATGAAAGGATGAATCTGCGTTTCTGCAGCAGATATACTGAGAGGGCGGACTTCAATGAGATCAAATCACTTACATTGTGAAAACAGGTCCTTCGGCCCAATAAGCCGACACTGATCCTCCAAAAAGTAACCCACCGAGACCCATTTCACTCTGATTAATGCGCCCAACGCAATGGGCAATTAAGAATGGCCAACTCATCTGATCCGCACATCTTTGGACTGTCTCAGGAAACTCGAGCACCAAGAGGAAACGCACGCAGACACGGGGAAATTGTGCAAACTCCACACAGGTAGTCGCCCCAGACTGTGATCGGATCTGGATCATTGTCACTTCAGACAGCAGAGCTAACTACAAAACCACGTTCCACCCAGTCGCAGAGGTGGATAAAGGCGGTCTTAGTGTTGACAGAGACTGGAGATGAGAAGCTCTCGTCTGAGTCAAACACAGCACCAAATTGTGGACAGCTTCGCTAAATCTCAATGAGTTAAGAGAGCGGGATAGAGACAATAGATCAGGAATAAAGATTGAAGTAGGGACTGGAAAGTTTGGCTTATTGCTTTTCAATGTTTCATTGGAGTTCACTCTTCAGCACAAAAAGACGCGAGATCCAGAAAAGATCCTACTGTGGTTTTAAGTTATTTTCAGCTGGAGAGGAGCAAAAAAAGTGAGCACCAGAAGTTTGTAGAATCCACCGTCATATGCATGGCTCCAGCAGTGGACAAATGTCAGCATCAATGTTAAAATAGAGAAGGCAGAAATAAAATTTAAAATAAACTTTTAAAATCAGGATCGTTCTATAAAGCGTGGGCAGTGAGAAGCTATTCACCCCGGTAAAAGCACCGAGAATAAGATTTAAAATAAATTACAAAATAAGGGAATATGAGATGAGAAAGAGACTTCACAAAGTAAGCAGATAACTCTGGAAGGCAAAGCATGGAACTGTGAATTTAGCAGGGTCAATGAAGGTCATTAGACAATTATTAAAAAATAAACAGTATGCAAGATTACAAGGAATATTCAGTTGAATGGCAAAATGTCGGAAAGCCCATTCAGAGAACTGCATGACCCGCTTTTGTGCTGTCGTAATTCTGTGTTTTGCAATTGCTCATTGAATCTCTGCAATGTGAGTTCGGAACATTAGGTTAATATTTGGCATTCTGTACAGGGTGAATCAATCAGATCAATATTTTGTGTTGATAAATGTCTGGGGTACCCCAGAAATTAGTAAGTCAATGTCATCTATCCAAAATAATGTATAACTTGCTGGTGAAGGCACAGTTTCAAGAGAAAGCAATGGATGCGGGTAAAGTTACAGCGTTTAGTAGACATTTCGATAAGTTCACGAATAGGAAATGTTTGGAGGGGTACTGTACAAGCAGAAGCACGAGAAACGAGTTAAGTTTTTGGAATATGGACGAAATAGACTGGTTGGATCATAGACTCTGCTTCTATGCTGTGCGACTGTTTTTGACTGCTTAAACCATGACTACACTGACAAGCTGGAGATTTTTGTCGGATAGATAACAGATGAATTTCAGAACGAACAATCGAAGGAAAAAATAACAGGTGACTACTGTACAGACAGCATGGGCAGAGAGACCTGGATGTAAATGTACAGAAGCTGTTAAATGTGGCAGAGCAGGTAGAGAGGGTCATTGTAGAAGCCTAAAAAATTCTAGACTTTGCTAGTTGTGGCATAGATTAGAAGAGATTATGCTGATCTTATATAAGTCACAAAGACATTAGATGGAATATTGTGTACAGTTCGGGGTATCATATCTCAGGAGAATGAGAACTCATAAGAGAGTTTCAGGATTTTTTTTTACAGGAATGATTCGAGGGACGAGGAACTCGTTACACAGATACTGTAAAGAAACTGGGATTGTTTTCATTACAGAAGGCACGGCTGAAAGGAGATTTGTTTGGTGTATCCAACGCCATGAGGGGTCTACACGCAGGATATAGGGGGAACGTTTTCTGTTCATGTGATGATTGAGAACCAAATAGAATAACTTCAGACTAAAATGCAAAGGAAAGAATACATGCAAGTTTAGAGAAACGTTCTGACAGCAGATATTTAGGAAGTGTGGTAGCACGATCTTTAAGCACATGTTCACTACGGGATCAGATAATCATGAGAACAGGAGCAATGTGCAGGCTGAGTTAGTAGGCAAGAGAATGACTTTAATTCATATTGCTGATTTGGAAAGCGAGGCAGATGGAACGGGCCGAATGGGCTCCTTCAGCACCGCAACAATTCTGTGATTTTGCATTGAGCTTTCCATACAATCTGCTGCCTGGCTCTTCAGTTGACATAGCCTGATTATATTTAACCCGCAGGTTAGTCATACTGTGATGGATGACAAGTGTGATACAATGCAGAAATCATAGATTAGCAGTCAAGAGAAGCTAGTCAAGATGGTTAAAAGTTAGGAAGTGACGTTCTACGTGGAGTAAACCTGAATCCACTGTTCTTAAGAATTTCCAATAGTCTGGGTATTAGAATTCGGAACTGCAATATTCACATTTGGGACAGTTTTCCAGAAAACTGCAAATAGATGCAAAAAATTAGCAGCATATGTCAGAATAGCACATAAGTCTACAAAACATTTGCTGACTGAACAAGTCATGAGGAAGTCGCAAGCTGCTTTATTTCTGTGACAGTCAGTTCCACTGATCGATCAGAATCTGACTTGTTTTGTTAAGCATCATCTGCGGTTGCAAAAGCTTCCAAATCCTCTGGCTTCCCCTAACAGTCACACCTTTTATGTTTTATCTTTTGTTTTATGTTGCCCCCGACCTTTCTTGTCGGCCATGGTTTCCTCATCCTCCCATTAATATATTTATTCTTCGGTGGTATGAATTTCTTCAATGTGTCTTCAATTATTGTAGAAACCATCCTATTTGTATTACATTCTCTTCCATGCTAGGCTCCCCTTGCAATCAACTCTCGTCAGCTCCTCGCTCATGCGGAGACATTTCTTCAGCCAGAGAGTGGTGGGCCTGTGGAATTCATTGCCACAGAGTGCAGTGGATGCTGAGACGCTAAATGTCTTCAAGGCAGAAATTGATAAATTCTTGATGTCACAAGGAATTAAGGGCTACGGGGAGAATGCGGGTAAGTGGAGTTGAAATGCCCATCAGCCATGATTGAATGGCGGAGTGGACTCGATGGGCCGAATGGCCTTACTTCCGCTCCTATGTCTTATGGTCTTATGTTTAACCATTACGTCTGATTCAATCATTTCTCCCAAACTGCAAGGTGAACTCTGTCATTTTATGGTAACTGCCCCGTCGGGCCTCCTGCACCTTTCGTTCCCAAATCAAATCAACCTCCTTAGAGATCACCAAATCCAGAATTGCGTGTTCCATTGTGAGCTCGAACAAACGTTACTCTAAAATTACCACGTAAAATTACCACCTTGTACGTTCTACAAATTCCATTTCCTGAGACCTGATAAAAACGTAATTTCTTCAATTCACCTGCATTTTGATGATCCTCATAATTATTGGGAAGACGACTCTGCCTGAATTGTCAAAATAAAATTTGTAGCTTTAACGTGGCAGTGGTTATTCTTGATCCTTCCACAATTTCCACACTGTAAGTAATCTAATCTAATCTAATCTAATCTAATCTAATCTAATCTAAATTTGTTTTTCCTGATCTCCATCCTAGTCATGTTAAGCACTCTGGTAGAAGAGTTACAAATTTATGTCAATGTGTTTGAAATAAAAGCTGCCATTCTGTTCTACAGTTATCCACAATATTAAGCACTAACTCGTGTTCCTATTTCACAATCCATGTATTTGAACCTAACCTGTAAGATTGAAGGAGTCCAATCCTTAACATGACGATCAGTGACAATAGCCACTGCAGCAAACCACTGTGACCACATGTGAACTCTCTGGTGTCTCAGGCAGGACGGTGACTGTGTGAGAAAATTCCCACACACAGAGCAGTAGAATGGTCTCACTCCAGCGCAATCTCGCTGGTGTCAGCAGATTTTTAAAAAAAATTAAATCTCTTCTCACAGTTAGAGCACTGAAAAGTTCTCTGATCAGTATGAACATGCTGACATTTCTGAAAGTGGGATGACTCAGAATATTCATTTCCGCATATGGAGCAGGAAACTGCTTCGCCCCAATGTGAAACCACTGGTTAATCAGTCGGTCTGATGAATTTGTGAATTATCTCCGACACAAGTCGCATGGCAACGGCCTCTCCCCACTTTTAATACAGTGACGTGTCAGTATTTGGATTGTTCTTTGTAGCCTTTCCATCTCCCAAATCCCCAACTGCCAGAAGGACTACAACAACTGGTCCATGGGAAAACAATAATTTCCAGGATATTGACCAACGATTTCACATTGGAGAGAGGCTCTTCGCTCGCTCAGAGAATTTGTGAAGTAGTTCAATCAAACATGCGACTCACGGAGAAGCCAGTGGTGTTCTGCAGTGACTGCAGAGTTGGAGTTTACTATCAATCACATCTATGACTGAATCAAGTTCTCACTGAGAGTTGCACCCTTTCTTCTGCTGATAATAAAACAAAACTAACTGGCAGAATTCAATATTTTGAAGATTGTTTTTCTTTATCTTGTATGATATTATTCCTATAGTGTAACAATTTATGACATTATTATGTAACCCACCCTGTAAATAAATGACTTTTCCTAAGGCATTAACCCATAATGTTTGAGATGAAAGAAGTGCGTGATATAATTGTATGTCTTGTAATTTAGCGATCAGGTTTAAGGCTCATGATCTACCTTGGGAAGATCAATTAGGCGTTGGAACTATGAAAGCAACCACCCCAATACACACAAACGAAGTTGCATCAAGAAGTGTCTTGATTCAAAAGGGCCACAACACACTGCAGCACACCAGAACTGCAAAAAGAGGAAGAGGAACACCTATACAAGGTATTCGCCAAAAACGGATATCCTCGCAATTTCATCAACAGATGCCTAAGGGAAAGACAACGGAACGAGGACATGCCGCAACCCAAAGAACTAGCCACACTACCATACATTAAGAATATCTCTGAACTGACAGCCAGACTACTGCGACCACTAGGACTTATAACAGCACACAAACCAAAAACCACACTCAGACAACAACTCACCAGAACGAAGGACCCGATACCCAGCATGAGTAAAACTAATGTACTGTACAAAGTCCCATGCAAGGACTGCAGAAAACACTATATAGGACAAACAGGAAGACAGCTAACGATCCGCATCCACGAACATCAACTAGCCACGGAACGACACGACCAGGTATCCCTAGTAGCCACACACGCAGACGACAAGCAACATGAATTCGACTGGGACAACACTACCATTATAGGGCAAGCCAAACAAAGAACAGCCAGGGAATTCCTAGAAGCATGACACTCATCCACAAGCTCCATCAACAAGCACATCGACCTGGACCCAATATACCGGCCACTACAGCGGACAGCTGAAACTGACAACTGGAAGCGGCAGGGACAGGCCACTATAAATGCCGGAGGAAACACCATAGAAGCGCTTCACAGGAGGCTCCCAAGCACTGAGGATGTCACCTAGACAGGGGACGAAACGTTTGCAACAAAAACTTCCAGCTCGGTGAACAGAACCACAGCAACGAGCACCCGAGCTACAAATCTTCTCACAAAGGTTGGAAGATCACTTTGTAGAAAAGTTACATTTATTCGACAAGGTGACCCTCAGCTTCTGGTCGAGAGAGAGATGATAGAAATTATAGTAGGTCAGGAAACATCCACTGAGATGGAGCATCGACGTTTCGAGCATAAACCCTTCATTAGGAATCTCCTTGTAGATAGAGGAGGAGAATTCCTTGAAGATAAGAATGCTTGGAAGAAGCTTCGCAGTCGGGTTGAAATCAGTCGGGTTGGAGAAAGTGAGGATTGCAGATGCTGGTGATCAGAGTGGTTATTGTTAGCTGGGAAAGCGCAACAGGTCAGGCAGCTACACAGGAGCAGCAGAATCAATGTTTAAGGCATAAGACTTTCGTCAGGAATGTGCTTCAGCTTCTCTTTCCTTGTCGTTTAAATCCCTGGCACTCTCACTCTGACCTGTTTATCCTCGACCTCCAGCATTATTCCAATGAACCTCAGTCAGAGCTGGCAGAACATCAGCTCATATTTCTACACAGAAATATAAACCTTTGGACTCAACATTGAGCTCAGATGTTTCTCGACCAACAGGGAGAGTTGTTGAGACGTGGAAATCTCGATCTGTCAGGCTCATCTGTGCTCCATGCCCCCGGATACCTTAAGTTAGCAAAGATCCATCAGCACCAGATTTTGAATTAACATTGAGTAAACGTAAAATGGTAATGGGGAAGAACAGTTCCTCGCATCTACCAAGTTTATCTGATCAAATGACTCCTGATTCTGCAAGTTCAAGCGAAGAGATGGTTGGGAGCTTTTGTGAGACAGTTTTAAAAACAATAGACACTGGTGAGCGCCCAAACGCTTGGAGTTTGGCTAATGTGATGCTATTATTTGGGATAGGTAGAGAGGAAGAGGTACAGAACCTTCAACCGGTGAGCCGAACATCAATGGTGGGCAAATTGTCAGAGAGGGTTTTGAGAGATCGGAATGTCATACAATTTGAAAGGCAAAGACTGATTGGGGATGGCCAGCATGGCTTTGTCCTTAAGAAATCGCGTCTTCTTGACTTGACTGACTTTTTTGAAAAGGTAACAATTCTGATTGAAACGGCATAGTTACAAATATTATCTGTATTGATTTCAGCAAAGTGATCAACAAGGTTCTGCATGGTTGACCGGTTAGTTCAGACTGCATGACGTCCAGAGGGACCAATCAAATTGGATTCACAATTAGCTTGTAGGCAGAATGGAGATGGTGGTTTCGGAAGATTGGGATTTTGACTCACGGCCTGGAACCAGTCCTATGATACAAGGATAGTGTTCGATCCATCGCTTTCATAAATAATGCAAATGATTTGGATGTGAAGATTGGTGGTTTCGTTCGTAAGTTTACAGGTGATATCAAAATAGGTGGTGCAGTGCACAGCGAGAAAAGTTATCTGAGTGAACAACGGGAACTTGATAACATGAGCCAATGGGCCGCGTAGTGGCAGATGAAATCTAATTTAGATGCATGTGAGGTGTTTTGGTAAGGCAAATCAGGACAGGACGTTTACAGATAATGGGAGCAACAGGGGATGCATTACCAAACAAAGGGATCTTGGAGCGTGGGTACATATTTCCGAGAAATTGGAGTTGCAGGTGGACAGGGTGGTGAAGAAAGCAATTGGGACTCTTCGCTGCACTGGTCACTACATAGAGGACGAAAGTTGGGGTGTCATGGTCAGAATATTGCGTTTCATGCCTGTCTACGAGTTGCAAATAAGATGTTCCTAAACTTGAGAGGATGCAGAAAAGATTGTCAAGAATTTTGGAGGGCATGGCAGGGTTGCACTACACGGAAAGCCTCAATATGCTGGGCTTTCTTTTATGTGGCCGTTAATGGTACGTGGCTGAAGGGTCACCTTACAGAGGTTTACAAAATCATGTGTGGCATGAATAATGTTAACAGCAAAGGTTTTTTTTTGGTGACTGGGGAATCCAGAACTCGATTCTGCATATGCTGAAAGTGAGAGTGTAAAGTTTTAAAAGGGAACTGAGGGGCTAACCTGTTCACAAAGAGGGTGTTGCGTGTATTGAATGAGCTACCAGATAAAGTGGTAGAGTAGGATATAATTGCAGCACTTAAAAGGCAAATGGACGGGTTTATAAACAGGAAGGGTTTAGAGGAACATTGGCCAAATGCATGTAGTTGGGTTGAGATCAGCTTAAGATATCTGGTCAGCATAGAATCATTGGAACAAATGGTCTCTTTCTGTGCAGTACATCTGCCCGATCCAAATCACTGAAACTTCTCTGAACTGCCTCCAAGTATATCCCTCCTGAAGTGAAGGAATTGTATGTATACATAGTACTACAGGTGCAGTCTGACTAATTCCGTTTGCCTTTGCATCAATACTTCCCTACTTTGACTCTACTCGTTTAGCAAGAAAAACTAATTTTTTTGTTTGCCTTCCTGACTAACTGCTCTATCTGAGTACAAAATTTCAGTGTTTAATACACAAGAACACTGAGATCGCTCTGCTCCAACGTATACTGAAGGTGTTGCCCATTTCTAGTCGATCGTAAGTTGCCTTTCTAATCCTTCAACCAGAACCAATAACTCAGAGTTAGCCACGTTAGTCTTCATCTGCCAAATTTTGGCTGGTTCATCCAACGTATCCACATCCATTTGCAACTTTATGTCTGGATTGCAATTGCTTCTCCCAACTATTTTTAATCTTATCTGCAAATGCTGCTATAGTACACTCAATCTCAATGTACAAGGCATCGATGTAGATTTGAAATCGATGGGGGCCTGAGGACTGAACAATTTGGCACCCCACTCTTTGCCGAACAGAAAAAAAAAATCATTTTCCCAAGCTTTTTGTTGTTTGGTCAATCGCCTACCAAAACAATAGATAACTCCCAACACTCTGGAAGATCTCACGTTGTGCTAACATTTTGTGTGACAACGCCACAGGGAGAGTCGCCTGCAGTTAAAATTGGATCAAGACCCGGTGTGCTATGTGGCAGCAATCCTAACCACTGAGCCTACGTGCCACTCTACTGGAAAGGCACCGACACATAGAAACTGAGTGATTGTTTTCCAATGAACAGACTGTGGAATGAAGTTGAGGTAGTTCCACAGTCTTACGTCAATTGGTTCCAAAATTTGTAGATGACCATACAAAACAAATTTGTGATCATTTGATGTGTGTGAGTTACAGCCTGCTTCACAGTTAATTGACTCAAATATAAGGGAATATCTCAGATTATTCCTGATCAGCGATTCATGAAGAAGGGTTTATGTCTGAAACGTCACTTCTCCTGCTCATCGGATGCTGCATGACCTGTTGTGCCTTTCCAGCACCACACTCTCGACTCTGATCTCCTGCATCTGCAGTCTTCAATTTCTCCTATTTTCTCAGGTTAGTCAAGAACGTCGTTATTAGAGTTAAGGTAAGGATACATGATGTTATTGGTGGAGAGATCGGAGCCCACTTAGATTATTAATAGATGGCCTCCGTAATTACCATCCTTGCCTTTCCCGTCTTAGGTCTTACAGCAGTAGATATGAAATGTGTTTGAGAGCACACCTGGATTCTCCATGAGAGCTCTTTGACTTTATGATTCCAAAATCAGTAGTTGTCTTCTTCCAAAGCCTCAATGTCAGTGGGGGAAAGGACCTGAGACATATTGTGATCTTCACTTAACATGGTGGGACAATCTACATCACTCACGCAAATCATTGCTTTTGTCTGTCCTCTGGCCTGAGCTACTGTATCGGCACACATGAATAATTCTTTTCACATATGGGAGGCAGAGCAGAGAAAGGAAAACTCTGAACTGTGTTAGTTCAAAAGACTCCAATATCGCATGATTTGGAGACAGCAGACATAGCTACTCATTGTTCATTGATATTATTTACCTGACATTCTCTGAATCCAGCGAAACAAAGAGAGACTAATGTTTCATTTTCTCACTTCTTGCTTTTTTTTATCTTAGTTTACGTTCAGCACTAGTCATGAGTTTAATGACAGGCGTTTCTTTTTTTCTTTCCCTTGTGTAATACTGTATTACACAGTGCACCAACACTTTCTAGCCGACCAGCACTTCAGTTTCATAATTGATGCCCTAATTAGTATTACGCTCTTGTTCAGTTGTAAACACACAATGGAGAAACTGAGGACTGTAGGTGCTGGAGATCACTTTCAAAACGTTTAGTGCTGGAAAGGCATGGCCAGTGTGCCCGCATTCGAGGAGCAGCAGTGTCTATATTTCTAGAGTAAGCTCTTCGTCAGACATGATGCTGTGCTGATGCTCGAAATTTCGACTGTCATGCTCCTCAGAAGCTGCCAGACTGGCTGTGCTTTTGCAGCGCCACACTTCCTGACTGTAAGCATACAAATGTGAAGAAAAAATATCAACTTATTCCAGACGGTTCGAACTCATCAATTCCTGTCTGGAATTGGTCAGGACTCACAATCGCTGTTGTACTATTTCACTAGTTTCAGTGCATTTCCCTCTCCTGATATTCCAGCAAAACATTTTTCAGTTCTATTCGAGCATATCACAACATCATTCTAATTTTCAGGTTCACTTTACACAGTCTTAGAACTTATAAACCTCATTAAGAGGCGAGTTGTTCAATCATGCCTGCATGACCTCCCTTCTCTCGTGACAACCTATTGCCTTTTCTTCACATCACTCCACACCACCATTGTCATCCAAAAAGTCATGAAGTGACCGCTTAGAATGCCTCAATTGAACCTGCCCCCTCCACAATTCCAGACAGAATATTCTATACTTTACTACTCGTTCTGTGACAAAATATTTTTTTCATATCGCCCTTTCTTCTTATGCATGTTACTTTACTTCCACTCCTTCTCATTTATTTTTGTTGATGTGTGAAAACAGCCTCTCCTTAATTCGTCTATTCAGCACGCTTTTGATCTTTAAAATTTCCATCAATCTCCACTCAGCTTTCTTCTGTCTGAGAAAAACAGTTCCTAATTTTCCAATGTTATTACTGGAACCTATATTTCTCATTTCTTGAATTTTTCATGTGAATCACTTCAGTATTCAAACCAAATATAGTGCCTGCCCACAACTACGCCAGCTGAGGTCTTGCAAATAACTTGGACAAGTTCAACATTACCCCCTGCTCTTGTACTCTATGCCCTGTAAATAAAGCTGAACATACTGGATATTTCATTAACTTCTCAAACTGCCCTTTCACCTTCAGTGATGTACGTATACACCCACGTTCTTCCACTCCTGCACCATCGTTAGAACTGTACTTCCTATTATAGATGACCTTTCATTGTTCATACTTTGCTGCATTGAACATTGTCTGCGTCCTATCTGCAACTGCACCAACTCGGGAATTTTCGACATGAGTTCCATTCCATTCTAAGACCCTAGATTCGAAAGTTCTCTGAGCAGTTTATGATTGGCATGCTGATCCTAATATTTGAAACCAAGTTTAACTTCAGTAACATGTAAGAGCAGCATCTGCTCCTTTCCCCTCAGTCCTTGATTTGATGCACAATTTTCTTTAAATTTCGTAAATGCTGTCAATGAAATCCGTCCACGGCTCGTGTTATATAAAGACCACCTAAAAATACAACATGGAACATCGATCCCTCATACCCCCAGCACAGGGATAGTGAGAGTTGGGACAATGGGATGATGCTGCTTGAGATGTATTCACCCCTCTATTCCTCGCATCACATGAATAGGGAAGGGTGACTGTACTCTGGGTAACTGGTTGAACTGCATTAATCCATCTGATCTCCACATCAAGGGGGTACAAGAAAATGGAGCCATAGTGTCTGTCAGAGAGAAGGCAATCTGGGCTGTGTCTGCTTTTGGGGACAGTGTCGAGAATGTGGTGCTGCAAATGCACAGCAGATCAGGCGGCATCCAAGTAGCAGAAAGATCGACGTTTCGGGCAACAGCCCTTCATCAGAAGTGCAGGTTTATGCCCGAAACGTCGATATTTCTGGTCCTCAGATGGAGACTACCCTGCTGTGATTTTCCAGCACCATGCGCTCCACCATGATCATCAGCATCTGCAGTCCTCACTTTTCCCATTTGGAATATATGGTCACTGGCTGATCCTGGTAAAAACAAAAACAACAGCAAGATTGTGAACAAAATGATTCAGCTTTAGACAGTTTCCAGGATGGGAGAGTTCTTGGATATCGAGGAACGGAAATTTCAGCAGCAAAGAAGATGGCTTTGGTTAGCTGAGTTTTAAATAGAAGATATTCATGAAATAGTGCAATGGAGAGGAGGATGGTGACGCATGTCTTGGTCCTCGCAGTGGAAATGCGAAAGTGAGCATCACTTTTTTTTTGATGATTCAAACAATGGAAGCATGTTGAGGAGAAATAGGACACACCAAAGATTAACCCTTGATGACACCATGTACAAGTAATGGAAAGAGGGGTCGCTGATTGGTCAGTCATCTGTGTGGACGAGAGAGTACGCAGTTTTCTGAAGATAGATGCTGACCGTGAATCTAGACGAGTGAAGGACGGTACCAAAAGGCAGAGAGAGGAAACTGCAGACACAGAGAACCTGGGGGAATTGGATCATTGGCAGTTTCATGGGAAGAAGGCTATATCAATACATTTGTACAAGATGGGCTCTGACAGTGCTGGATAAAGTTAGAATAGCAGAACGTTTAAAAGAATAAACTCAAGAGACCCAAATGACAGAAGGATTTTGCCAATAGTGGAAATCTAAAATAAAAACGCAGGTGGTGGAGAAATTCTGTAGTTGTGACAGAATCTCTGAATAGAGAATCAGAGTGAGCATTTTGAGTTCAGTATGAATTTTCTTTAAAATTATATTACTCCACAGATGCTGTCGGACTTGGTATCTTTCACAGGACCTCCTATTTTTTAAAGGTAATTTAAATATCTTTTCAGTGATGGGTGGATGGGAGGGAGGCAGCTGAATCAGTTCGCTTCTATTTCACTGACAGAAAACCTCCATGTGCTCCTCGCTCTTGTTTTTGTAGGTGAGGATGGTGGAGAGAGGGCGAGCAATTCAAAAAGATCATCAGACATCTGAGATACCAAAAAAAACTTAGCATTTTCCACAGTTAACGTACAAGCTGGAGGAACAGTCTTCAAGTCTCAACAATGAGTTCAACAACTAAACACCAGGAACTCTGTCCTCCATTCGGAATTAACCTTTGTAAGTTACCCACTAACCTCTTCTCCAACTCTCCCTCTCGGCATCTTCCCCCTACTGATGTCCCCTCACTCCATTCCAACTTGGAGCTAACCAGTGTCTTGGTTATTAGGCTCTCAACACAACTAACATAATTTCTCTTTTTAAACTTAACTCTCGCACCGCCTATAAATCTATACATCGCCATAACACCACTAACTCTCTGGACACGATCACAATATTTCACGTCCTCTTCCTACTCCTTTCCTACATAGTAATCATTTCCAGTCCACTTCAGCGCCAAAGCAGATTCAGATTAGACTCAAAACATTTACTACTTTTCTCTCTCCACAGGTGTGTCAGACCTGTTGAGTTTCTCCAGCAAGCTGTTTTTCTTTCAGGCCTCGAAGATCTGCGTGACTTTAAAACAAAGCGGATTGATTTCTCATTGCCCAGAATGTTAGCCCCAATAGCTGGGCTGGAAACAGTAATCATCCAAATTAACAGGATTCAATCCAGTTTGCGAGTAACAAAACTCAATCACGGTAATTACTTTTTAACTTGTTTATGTCTGAACAGATTGATGACTAAGAAAAGCCCATCCCACACTTTGAGCAGGTGATGATCTCTCCCTTATGTGAATACGCTGGTGCTTTAGCAGATTAGAAAGAAAGTATCAACTTTTTTAGGTATTAGGGATGGCTGAATGGCATCTCCCTGGTCAGATTTGCTGGTGAACCCAGGCCAAGTGAAAGCATCTAAACGGTTTCTCATCAGTGTGAACACAATGATGACTGACCAGTTTTGCAGTATATTTAAATTATTTCCCACAATTACGCCGTGGAAATGTTCTTGCATTACTGTGAACCGGTTGGTGTTTCAGCAGGTGGGATGGCTGAGTGAATCCCTTGCCACATTCAGAACACATGAATAATTTCTCGCCAATGTGAATTCGTTAGTGTTTTAGTGAGTGTGTTGGTTGAGTGCTTATTTTCCCACACTCTGATGCAGTGACTGATCTGTTCTCAATGTGAACTTCCTGATTTGCCGTCAGGTGGGATAAGTCACTGAAAACCTTCTCATGTTCTGCACAGCTGAACCGTCTCTGTTCAGTGTGATTGTACAATATGTGCCCAGGTCGGAGGGGTATTGATTCGCTTTCCACAACCAACATATTCCACACTTTCACCCAACTGCGACAGAAACTGTGGAAAAAGTGAGGACTGCAGTGGGCAGATCAGCGTCAAGAGTGTGGTGCTGGAGAAACACAGCTGGTCGGGCAGCATCGGAGGGGCAGGAGAATCGACGCTTCGGGCACATGCCCTTCCTGATGAAGGGCATATGCCTGAAATGTCGATTCCCCCGTTTCCTGGATGCTGCCTGACCTCTTTGATTATCCAGCACCACGCTCACGAATATGACTGCACTTGTGTCTGGCCATCGACAGAGTGTCATCCACACAGGGAAAAAAAGAAGGTTTCTCCCCACTGTAAATGGTGATTTTAATTTCCATGTTTAAAATCCAAAAAATATTCAGGTTACCAAAAATGTGTGAAAGTATGAGATTCTGATCTGATGTTTTGTGATGTGAATTTTCTGATGTTAAATTCTCCCCTTCGAAAATCCTGTGAACTTGACTGAAAAGAGAAAGAAGTGCATGAGAAGTCCCGCCAAAACAGAAATTTCAATTTAAGGCCTGTCACACTTATAATTGCTGGAGATAAAACAGTTGAGTCCGAAAGCTATCTGATTGATCCATGAATATCCTTCAGGGAAGGAACGATAATACCTGTTGTGGTGTTATCACCAAATTCATTTCGAAGTCACACACTTAAACGATGTGTGTGCCATCCACTTCTAAATTTCCATAACTTCACTCCAAAACCATTTGATCTCTCTCTCTTTGTTTAGCATCTGATGCTGACACATATTGCACAAACATGCAAAATATAAGAGTTGCTCACGCTTCCGATAGTTTTGGATAAGACAGATTTTCAAACCTTCTTCCTATTAGTTGACTCAAAAAAGGTTATGGTACAATTGTTACGCTTTGGGGTAAGCTTTCTTGGGGGAACATCCTTTTGAACACAGAGTTGACAACATTTTCTCCTCCTGTGAGCTAGTTCACGATGGCCACACGAATTGAATTGCTGAATATTGTCCCTCTTTGCTATTGGTTGATCCTTTATTTGAGGATAGTGTTTGTTCAAAGTCTTGAGTTTCAGCTGTGACTTAACAGAGCCGCAGATAAACGAACACATACGTCTGGATGGCAGAGGGAATTGGAGTACAATATTTAGGAAGGATCACCAGACGTTAATCTGTACCTGCTTTTTTTTCCATAGATTGTATCGGACTTTAATTTCACTCGAGAAGACATTGTTTCTCTCGCAAAACGTGTTACTTTATCATTCAGTCTTTCCTACAGTGCTGCCTAATCAAGAAAATGTGAGACATCGTCAGTTAGGTTTAGAAGATCTGACTATTCGGAACAATTCAGTTGTTTGTGATTCTTCCAAATCGTTGACAAACCTGTTTGCTGCCAATATGGTGGTGTTACATGCTCATCGCACATCTTTGCCCCTCAGAAGGATGGGTGGCATTATCAAAGGCCCAATATTGATAATGAGATCCCGCTCACCATACTTCGAGTAAGGGAGACATAAGTTCTTGATTAGGGTTTGAAAGAGACACATGCAACATGTTTACAAAGCCTGCTGAGCATTCTCCAGATTCATCGCTGTCTCCACCAAGCCATATTTTTTACCACTCGTAAGTGAAAAAAAATGATCATCCCTCTATTGTCATTCATCTTTCTGCGTATGCTCCCTCTATACGTCAACATTACTCCTGCACGCTGCTTTCCTGTCATGTAGATAGCAGACGTTCACCAGGATGTTGGGTTTACATGTAGCCTGTGAAGGATCGAAGTGTATTTTATTAATTTGCTTTTCTGTAGCTATGGAACGAACGTAAAGTCATGAAATTCGTAAATACATATCTTACCAACGTTAACCATTGCACCTGTTCGCTTGCTCGTCACATTATATCGTTTTGAATGCAAAATGGCAGATTCTCTATTCATCATCAAATATAGCATGGCAGATTGCACGGATTACAATGCAAAAGAGAATTGTTCACGTATTTCTATTTTTCACGGCACATATTTATTTAATTTCAATATCTTGAAGTTGATCATGTGCCACGTTAATCCATTTGAACAATTTTAATAAATCAATATACGTTGACTTCAGATTTTGTCTCATGCTCCCGTGTCCATTTTTGTTTATTACTTTAAATTTAGCTCGTAAAGTTACTTTTTATCCACTACAGAATTCCATTTCCGATCTGTGTCCAAACTTTAAATTAAACAACAATTCAGCTGTTGTTCCCAAAATTGTTAACAGTGCACGTTATACCATGCAAAATGACAAATGACCCTACTCCTGTTGGTGGATGTTGGTTTTTCAGTATATTGCATCACCATTGCAATATTAGTCAAAACGAACAGGAGAACATATTTAAATGTGATAACACTGCTGCTGGAATGAGGAACCAAGGTTCAGTTCAAAAAGCAAAGTTTCATAGGTACATTGTGTGAAACATTAGAGGTGAAATTGAAAATCTCTTGTTCTACCAGCTGAAGTAGCCGGATTCGCAACTCCCTCCAAGGCGATTTGGGTGCATCAAAGATGTATCTTCTGCAAACATCGCCCGAATTCCCTAAGCTGCTTCATCTGGATTGTTAATATATCAAGTAAAAAGATGCGGCACTGACACTGAGCCTTGCAGGACACCACCAGTCAACTGCAATCATTCTGAGAAAAAGCCCTTTTAACCCCACTCTCTGCTCTCTGCCTGACAGCCAATCGTCTATCCATGCTAGCAATTTGTCTGTAATGCCATAGGATTTTCATTTTACTCAGTGGTCTCCTTTTTGGGTCCTTGTCAAAAGGACTTCTTGAAATCCATGCGTTGACTGCAATTGGTCTAAGCTGCTCGTTGGTTCCTCAGAGAATTGTAGACGCTTTGAGACATCACGTCCCCTTGATAAAACCTTGCATTTCCAAGCATTCAGAAATCTCATTCTTCACAATCGATTCTATGACCAACGTTAGGTTAATCGGTCTGTAATATTCCATTTTTTGCCTTACTCACTTCTTAAACAAGAGAGTCTTGTTAGCGACTTTCCAGTCCTCTGGGATCCTGCCTGATTCGACAGATTTCTGAAGAATTCACCACGAAGGCATCCACTGCCTCAGCAATTCAGCAATTTCCCTTCAGACTCTGTTTGTAGTGCATCTATGCCAGGTAATTTATCCACCTTACAGCCATTCAATTTTTCTAGCGCCTTCTCCTTGGTTATTGCCACCATACTCAGGTCTGCCCACTAACACTGTTGAAGTTTTGGGGTATATCTCGTGTCTTCCAACATGAAGGCTGACACAATGTTATTTTTCAGTTCCTCAGCCATTTCCTTGTTTACACTATGATCTCTCCAGAGTTATTTCCCAGCGGCCCGATATCCACTTTTACTCTTTTGTGCTTTATATATCTAATGAACCTCTTGCAGTCTTCTATTATATTACTGGCCAGCTTACCCTCATATTTAATCTTCTCCCTCTTTATTTCTTTGTTGCCATCCAGTGTTCTTTGCAGGGTGATAGCTCCAGCTTCTTAATTTCCCCTCCCCCCACCTTATCTCAGTCCCAACCCTCGGACTCAGCACTGCCTTCTTGACCTGCAATCTTCTTCCCGACCTCTCCGCCCCACCCCCTCTCTGGCCTATCACCCTCACCTTAACCTCCTTCCACCTATCGCATTCCGAACGCCCCTCCCCCAAGACCCTCCTCCCTACCTTTTTTCTTAGCCTGCTTGGCACACCCTCCTCATTCCTGAAGAAGGGCTTATGCCCGAAACGTCGATTCTCATTCTCCTTGGATGCTGCGCTTTTCCAGCAACACATTTTTCAGCTCTGATCTCCAGCATCTGCAGTCCTCACTTTCTCCTCTCTGGGCTAAAGGCCCAACACACTCCCGCTGTGCCACTCTGCGATCTGAATTGCTTGCACTGCTGCTTGGTGGTGATATTGTGAGACAAATAAACTTTTACTGGGACCTTTCTTTGCAAAATCTTTTGGAAAACTCTCCATGCTGCACAATGTCAACGTATCACCCGGCCCAGAAGGCAACTGAGAGACACAATTGCGTAGAAGAGCAGCAGCACAGCATCAACACAAATAACATGCCAGAAAAACCAGTGGTCGAAATAGACCAGCAATTTGCTCAGACGGACAGTCTTATATATTTGTGAAGTTTCTGTAAAGGATGATCAAATTTTGCGTTTCTCATTCGGAACAGTTCAGAAGGAGGAAAAGTTACCTTTATTCCCGCTTCCAGATGCTGTCAGACCTAATGAGTTTCTCCAACAATTTCTCTTTTTGTGACTTTGCTGATGACCATTTGTCTGTGAACAGTAACATTTCCTGATGCCTATTTAGTGATATTCGGGTTCATCTGAACACTATCATTTTCTGTTCGCTGTTTACCATGTCGTTCTCGCCCTTTTGGTTCCCAAAATCACACCTGGCAACTTGCGACTTGTTTGACCTCCTCTCGTTGTGAATTCAGACACACGAAAATTCTCCTGGTTCTGATGAAATGCCTTAAATATGGAAGAAGACAACCGGTCAAACATATAAAGAGTGAATATTATACCGAATCGGTCGTGGGCGAGCAAGCCACAATTATGGCTGACAATTCACTTTACCCTGGAAGAGTTCTTGATGGGAGCACAGAAAATGTTTTTCTTTAAAAAATTCTGGTTTGGTCAACAGTGATCGGTAATATTTACTGCTACCTGATGTCCCAATACTTCCTGATCCATGTCAATGGAAAATGTCCGAGGTGAGATTGGACCTCCCAGCATCTGTCCTCTCTACCGTTGCAGAAGGACAGAGCATGAACTGACTGTGTCACTGAAGACACGCAGTAGATCCATGCGCTCATCTCTTTCGCCATTAACTGAATGACTGACAGATTCAGAAACATTGCAACGAAATGCATGATGGATATTTGCATGCAAGCATTTCCCCGTTTTTCGCAGAATTATCTGTTTTCTTCTCATTCAATTCCTATAGGACACACAAATGAGTTCTCAATCGCTCCTGATGTAAGTGTGAGTGTGATCTGAAGTTCTGTACATATCCACAGCACAAATGTACTCAGCTTCCATGTGACACATTAATTTGATACATGAGGTTGTGGGCAGAGGTGTCGCCCAACACTGTGGGTCTGAAGGTTATCAGCGATTGGCTGTGTAGACGTAATATTCCCACTTCGACATTGGACTGGATCACTGCCACTGAGTCGAAATCCACTTGCAGAAGCCAAGCCAGCAGTACAACCCCAATATTGTGCTTCATTGTTTATACAAAGCTCAAAAGTATATCATGTTTGTTTCTGTTCTTAAAGTTAATCAGCTTATTCAGGTCTTTGATGTGAATTTCCTTCTTCTAAAGTTTGTATTTATCATGATTGTTGCCTTTGAAAATATTCCATGCAAACACTTCGACTCAAGTACTTTTTCCAAACGCACATTTTCCCACAGATGATAGTTTTAACAGACAAACAAAGGACCACGGCTATAACTTAGATTTATCCTTTTTCCTTTTCTTCCCTCTCAAGGGTTTATCAAAGGGGGACAAAGATCATTTGGGATTGGACACTAGCTTTCGTTAAATTTTTATTGCAATCCACACAGGTTTAAGTCATATCTGAAAAGGAATCCACATCACCGACCCTTTACCCATCTGGCCCTACTAGCCAGCTCCGCCATTCAATAAGATCACGGGGAGTGTTTTCATGGCCGTGAAAATTCCTTTTAGATTAGATTACTTACAGTGTGGAAACAGGCCCTTCGGCCCAACAAGTCCACACCGACCCGCCGAAGCGCAACCCACCCATACCCCTACATTTACCCCTTTAACCTAACACTACGCGCAATTTAGCATGACCCGCACATCTTTGTGACTGTGGGAGGAAACCGGAGCACCCGGAGGAAACCCACGCAGACACGGGGAGAATGTGCAAACTCCACACAGTCAGTAGAAGTCGGGAATTGAACCCGGGTCTCTGGCGCTGTGAGGCAGCAGTGCTAACCACTGTGCCACCGTGCTGCCCACAAGTGCGCACTGCTGATCACTCTCTGACTGAAGAAACTGTGACTTCATGCCGACAATTTCTTGTTGCCATGTAGAGTGATCAGCAGTGCGCACTTCCTGCTCAAGCTGTATTTGATTCAGGACTTTAAGTGTTCCTGGGAATTGTTATTGCTGAAACAAAATCTATTTTAGTTTTAATGTCATTTACTGAAGTCTCGTCAACGACTTTACTGAGCCAGAAATTCCATGGCTTCATATCCCTCTAGGTGAGGCAGTTCCTTCTCAATTCATTCCTGAATCTGCTCCCCTTAACTTTGAGGCTATGCCCTCTTTCCCAGAACTGAAAAGCATACTGCATCATCCTCAACAGATTCCATTTAAAATTCCGCTTTTGTTCCATAATTTTTTTTCTGCGGTTCCCAAATCACAGAGACTCTCTCTCTGACTGAAGAAACTGTGACTTCATGCCGACAATTTCTTGTTGTCATGTAGAGTGATCAGCAGTGCGCACTTCCTGCTCAAGCTGTATTTGATTCAGGACTTTAAGTGTTCCTGGGAATTGTTATGTTTACTTTCCAACTCCTGAGTTTTAATGTCTAACTTCTGAACCAACCTCCACATCTCTTCGGCATTTCTGTGAACAATCTCGAATAGATTGATGATTTAAGAGATTAACTGTATTCTACTGTTTGACTTTAATCTTTAAATTGTCTCCGTGTTTTCAGACTTAAAAATAATACCTTCCTGACTAATAATCTCCAGAGCATCAATTTTCTGTTTTAGCTCTGCAATTTCTGCCAAATTTCTCATATTTTAGCTCCAACTGACTCACTGCAGCATTTATCGGCATTAACATATCCATCACATGCTAAGTTTCTGCC
This sequence comes from Chiloscyllium plagiosum, assembly GCF_004010195.1. NCBI lineage: Eukaryota > Metazoa > Chordata > Chondrichthyes > Orectolobiformes > Hemiscylliidae > Chiloscyllium > Chiloscyllium plagiosum. The sequence goes on along the minus strand of NC_057716.1, from coordinate 35,823,198 downwards.
GGAATAGAAGAAGTCCCAAACTTCTTCGGCTGTGTTCGTTCCCTTTGTACCAGACTCTAACTAAGGTTCAGGTGTGCTGGGGCTCAGACATCACAAGGTTCCCAATGCTGTATTTCCATTGGCAATGCTGTAAATAAATATTACTAAAACCTTATTGAATTCTTTGAGAAGGTGACTAAGGAGGTGGACGAGGGGAAAGCAGTAGATGTGGTGTATATGGATTTTAGTAAGGCGTTTGATAAGGTTCCCCATGGTAGACTACTGCAAAAAATACGGAGGTATGGCATTGAGGGTGAGTTGGAGGTCTGGATTAGGAGTTGGCTGGCTGGAAGAAGACAGAGGGTAGTAGTTGATGGCAAAGGTTCATCTTGGAGTGCCGTCACTAGCGGTGTTCCGCAATTGGCAAAATTTTCCAAGAATCTCTTCACAACCCTCTGCTTTGCACTATGTCTAGAGATAAATAAATCTCACTTTGTGGAGAGATTCCCGACTCTGGGAATGTTTTGTTTGGAGCAAAGACGTCTAATGGGAGATTTCTTGGGAATGTTTATAATGATGTGGGCGAAAGCGGTGTGGATGAGCGCGTTGATGGTCTGGAGGAACTGCTGCCCCTGACCAGGGCAACTGACCAAAGGACGAGGAGTGAAGACGTTTAATGGAAAACACAACTTGTATCAAATAAACTCAGTGAAACCTACATATACATCATGTGTTTGTTATTATCTGTGGATAGAGGAACAGAGCTAACGTTTTGAGTCGGATCCGTTTCTCGTTCAGAACACAAGTTTCCTGCATGTCAACAATTGAGCATACCTGAGAAAATGTCGAGTTGTTGAGACGGGTTTTCTGGAGTTGCAGGGATAACTTGGGCATAGCTTAAAATTAAGGGGGGGGGGGGGTAGGTATAGGACAGATGTTAGGGGTAGGTTCTTTACTCAGCGAGTCGTGAGTTCATGGAATGCCCTGCCAGTAGCAGTGGTGGACTCTCCCTCATTATGGGCATTTAAGCGGGCATTGGATAGGCATATGGAGGATAGTGGGCTAGTGTAGGTTAGGTGGGCTTGGATCGGTGCAACATCGAGGGCCGAAGGGCCTGTACTGCGCTGTATTCTTCTATGTTCTACGTTCTAAGCTCTCTAATTCAGATTAACTATCTGCTTTGACTTCAAAGCTAAGTTCCAATATCAGATTTAATAATATAAAACTTAGACGTTCAGATTCAATCTGATTGTTGTAGCTTCATCCTAATCTGCTCAATTGAATTCCTAACCGTCACAACAGACAGCTGCTCTTTAAATCGGACTCAGGTGGGAGTTCAAAGAATACGAGCCTTGGTGGGTGTGACGTCAGAGTAAAATGAAGTCACTTCTAATCAAGCCCACACAGTGACGCCAGGTGTTGCGGATAAATCACGGCAAATTACCATTAATTTTACCACGTATCAAGAAATCTCAAACGCAATCAAGTAATGAAACATCAATTTAATCTTTATTGCATGTAGCAACCAAAATCAACACCTCAGGTCAGCGAGTAGGGTCTCACAACTCAATGGAGCTATTTCTGCATAATTTTGGATCTTGGCTCTAATTCCACCAATCGGGCCTGTCGCTGGAATTGTCCCGTGTTCGATACTTTTGCATTGTTGTTCTCCACAGGTCTTCTAAAAGGAAAATTCTGGCGTTTAATTCTTATGCAGATTGATGTCTTTAGGTCTGTGGAATATTACTGATCTGCAGAGCAATAGGGGTCCTTCATAGTAATGGTGCAGTCACTTTCTTAAGCATGGGTTAATACAGATTTTTTTCGTGCAGTTTCAAATCCCTCCTTTACATTCAATTCCATCATAAGTTTGTCCTTCTCATTTTGTAGTTTTTTTTTTCAGACAGAGTTATTGATGCTTTTTTCAGTGCTTATCGTTTATGATTTATTGATTATTTGAATCCATTAAGTTATAGAAGACATTATAACATCCTTTGTCCCTTTCCCTAATTAGCCTTACGCTTCTAAAATAAATCTAAAATAAATATAAAATGCCTGAAATTCACCTTTTTTCTACTTGATAAAGTTTTTCATGACCAATTTTAGTTGACTTAATTTCAGTGTTTTTTAAAATTCTTCCCTGCTTCATATATTATCAAACATAAAACATCATTTTTAGTCATCAAGGGTCGTGTCCAATATCAAGTTACAAAACCTAAAATATGCTCCCTTTTACTTTTTGACTGAATTTCCAACATCATTTGTTGTGCACGATTTTGTAAGTTTGCTCTCCTGATCGCTCACCTTCACGAAATAATGTTGGTTCTAAGCCCTGATGAATTGGGTTTCCCCATTTTTTGAAGTGGAGGTGACAGTGTTTGATAAGGTGGGCAAGATCATAAGCCAGATCACACCAAGTTAAATACCAGTAAATTGTGAAATCACAAGCTCATTGACTGCTGCAACTTTGTCAGGTGAAGCGAGAGTGAAGCACACAGACACAGAATTTACATGCAAAGAGATAAAAGGACAAACATACTAAAAAGATCATACTGATACGTCGATCTTCTGCCCATTGATTTTTCGGCGTAAAAAATCGGTGCATGCCTGCTTCAGTTTTAGTTCACCGGACAAGGGAAGCGCTCTGAAAGTTTGTGATTTCACATGAACTGTTGGACTGTTATCTGATCTCGTTTGACTTATGAACATTGTTTGTGGAAGTGTAGAAGAAGGTAGATCAGGATAGGGCAATTGGATGTTGTCTGCATGGAATTTACTGAAGCATTTGAGCAGGTAACTTATGGTAAATTGATCCAGATGACAACGCTACATGGTAACGAGCCTACGTTGTTAGTTGGGACTTAAAGAAAAAATGCTAGGTCATACAAGACACAAAGTATTTGCAGACGCTATTCGATTTGATTGAATGTCTAAGGTTTAAATGTTGGCGATCGAACTGGTAAGTTTGCAAACGACTTAAATTTGGTGGAAACGTGAACAGTGAGTGACGTTTTCAAAGGATACAGCAGGAAAATGATCAATTGCAAAGCCGAACAGAGAAATGGGAGATGTAACTTAATCCGGACAGTGTGAGGTAATGCATTTATAGAGGTCAAATGCAAGAGGAAATTAAAGAGGAAATGGCATACCCTTTCGAAAGATTGAGTTACAGGAATACCTTGAGCTTGCTAAAAGTAGCAACACTAGGGGTTAAGATAGCAAAAGGTCTGTATGGTGTGCTTGTTTCATCGGTCGGATCATATACTACGGACGTTTGCACATGACTTGGCAGCAATACCAGTCTTCATTCTGTCCACAATTTGGAGCATTGTATACATTTCCTTTCAACACACATTTGGAACACTGTGATGGCTTTTGTTCGTGCTCACAAGGGGTTGACAAGACTTTTGCCTGGATTGCAAAGGACAAACTAAAAAGATAGATTGGACAAACTTGGTTTTGGTTTTTTCAAACATCAGCGGAAGCAGGGAAATGCGTTAGATGAATATAAAATCATAAGGCACATCGACAGCATTATATGCAAAGTCTTTCTCCCAGGGCAGAAATGTTAAATAGGAAGTGTCGTCCGTTTTAAATGACGGCTCAAATTGAAAGGATTAATGAGAGGCAAGGATTATTTTTCCGGAGATTAGTAACTGTGTGGAATGCGCTGCCAGAGGAAGTGGTAGACGCAGATACAATAGAAACATTTGTAAGGAATGTTGACAGACAAATGAACTGACAGACAATAGAGAGATGTAAGCCACGTTCAAGCACATGTGATGAGTTTTGAAAGGAATCATAGTTGCACAGATATAGCGGGCGTCTTTGTACGTTAAATATCCTGTGCCATATGATGAGCAGCAGAACAATGGGAAGCACCAAGGTTCAGAGGAACCTTTGCTTGCATGTGAATCTGTCCTTTAATGAATCAGGTTAGACAGGCACGGAGTTGGAAAAACACAGCACGCCAGGCAACATCAGGAGTTACAGAAGTCCATGATGCTCGTAGGACTGCGTAAGTGCGTGTTGGGGAGAGCTCAAGATAAGGGGGAGGAGTGGGCAGGTTACTGATGTGGGAATATGTGAAGACAGGTAGAGGGTATGACGTGGTTAGTCATTGGGAGGCATGAATCTGGTTGATGACCTGGAGCAGTAGAAGGGAGTGGGAGGAGCTGGGAAGGGGGTCGGAGGTGGAGATGGAAGTTATTTGAAACTGAAGACCTCAAGGTTGAGTGGTCCGGGCTGGAGGGTGCCCAGGTGGAAGATAAGGTGTTGTTCCTCCAATAGGACATGTGGTTTATATTGGCCATACAAGAGGCCAAGTATTGTAAAGTCAGAGACAGAGACATTGGGGGAATATAAATGGATGATGACTGCTTGTTCTAGTCGGTCCCTGCAGACTCAGCTGTGATGCTTGGAGAGCCGTTGCAAGACCACATCGGGAGCACCTAATACAGTAAAGGAGGTTGGAAGAGACGCAGTTGAACCACTCTCTCATCTGGACGGACCTTCTGAGGCACTGTGGAGACGTGAGGGTGGTATGTACAGGCAGGTTGTGCATGTTTTCTTGTTGTTGGGGAAGGTATTGGCGGTTCGGTGGCGAGGATGGCATGGAAAAAAACTGTCAGAGGGAATGGACCTTGTGGAAGGCAGAAAGGGGAAGGTGTTTTGAAGGTGTGATCTACATGGAGTTGGCACATGTGTTTGAGGATGATGCATGAATGCTGGGGCTGGTTGCGTGGTAGGCGAGTACCTGGGTGACTGTTTGCATTGTTTTCAGATAGGGTTTGAGAGTGGTGGAACGGGGAATGGAGGCGATGCGGCGGAGGCCTCTAGTTGACGGAAGGAGGAACAGTATTTTGTTCAAAACAGGTGAACATCTCGGAGACTCACCACTACATTGGCACCTCGTCTGAGTAGATGCAACAGAGGCGGAATAATTGGGAGAATGAGCTGGAGTTCATGCAGGATACTGTAGTTCAGGTCGTTATGGGAGTCTGTTGGTTTGTATTCGATGTTTGTAGTCGACACGTGATAAAGTTGTCAAAGAGTCATACGATATACCTCCTTCTAATAGTCAAGGCAAAAGTTTAAGACCAGGGACATTACGAGAGAACTGCATAAGGTGTCGTGAAGGGCATATTTCGTATTCTGCGCACAGTTCAGAAATCGACATATTGGGAGAGATGTGATAGAACTGGAGAGCATGCAAAGGAGATTTACCAGGATAATGCCATGGCTGCGAGCGTCAGTCATGAAGAGTAATTGGATATATTGGTCTTGTTTTGCTTAGGATAGTTTTGATTGAAAGGTAATATTACTGATATGTATCATAAGCTAAAGAGTTTCGGGAGAGAGTCATAAACATTTCCACTTCGGAGGGATCAATGACATCGGCCATTGGTATAAACTATGAGATATAAAGCAGAGTGTGGGACTGTGGAACACAGTTCTCCGAGAGGCAGAAACCATCATGACATTTCAGAAAAAAAAATAGATGCTCACTTGCAATTCTAAGGCATGCATCGTTATGGGCCTCGTGTGGTAAATGTGTTTGGAGATTTAGGTGATTGTTTTTCACCACTGAGGACATAATAGGCAGATGGACTAGATTTATTTTGTTGCAGATATCAGCGATGTTATTTATATAACTTCTCCAGATTTGGCCCTCGTTTTTCTCGATTTTCAAGGTGAATGTTTATTCGATTCTCTGTTATAGCAAATAAAAAAAGACAAAGTCATTATGTAGACTGTGTGTCATTTACTCTGCATCACTTACAGTGTTACTTGTGTCTGCCTTCCCGGACAGCCCATGAGTCCCTGCCTTGATGTGCAAGTGTACATGCGTTAGTCTAGGTTGCTGAATGCACTCGCTTCTAAGGCATTAGATGTGTTCAAATTTAATTTTTAGTTTGCTCAAAATATCAAGACTGTCGAGACCTTTGATTTTGCTAATTGGATTTTATGCTAAGTAAATAAGTCAGTTCAGGAATAGTTTGAATTAAAATCTCACAGAAAACGTGAACCAGGAAGTATTTCTGCATTCAAAGTTTGTGAGAAGATTTGTAGCTCGGGTGCTCGTTGTTGTGGTTCTGTTCGCCGAGCTGGGAATTTGCGTTGCAGACGTTTCATTCCCTGTCTAGGTGACATCCTCAGTGCTTGGGAGCCTCCTGTGAAGCGCTTCCGTGATGTTTCCTCCAGCATTTATAGTGGTTTGAATCTGTCGCTTCCGGTTGTCAGTTCCAGCTGTCCGTTGCAGTGGTCGGTATCTTGGGTCCAGGTCGATGTGCTTATTGATTGAATCTGTGGATGAGTGCCATGACTCTAGGAATTCCCTGGCTGTTCACTGTTTGGCTTGTCCTATAATAGTAGTGTTGTCCAAGTCGAATTCATGTTGCTTGTCATCTGCGTGTGTGGCTACTAAGGATAGCTGGTCGTGTCGTTTCATGGCTAGTTGGTGTTCATGGATGCGGATCGTTAGCTGTCTTCCTGTTTGTCCTGGTAGTGTTTTGTGCAATCCTTGCATGGGATTTTTTACACTACATTGGTTTTGCTCATGCTGGGTATCGGGTCCTTCGTTCTGGTGAGTTGTTGTCTGAGAGTGGCTGTTGGTTTGTGTGCTGTTATGAGTCCTAGTAGTCGCAGTCGTCTGACTGTCACTTCAGAAATGCTCTTGATGTATGGTAGTGTGGCTAGTCCATTGGGTTGCGGCATGGTTGTCTTTCCCTTAGGCATCTGTTGATGAAATTGCGCGGCTATCCATTTTTGGCGAATACATTGTATAGGTGTTCTTCTTCCTCTTTTTGCAGTTCTGGTGTACTGCAGTGTGTTGTGGCCGTTTTGAATAGTGTCTTGATGCAACTTCTTTTGTGTGTGTTGGTTTCTGCATGGTTATCATTTATTACGGTAGCATACCTGCCTGAATTCCAACCAGGGCCCGTTCACAACCACTGAAGCAGATCATGCAAGCCTGCCTCATGATATAGAAAGAAAATTTAGTCGTCCATATTTCCATTAATGGACTATTCAAAACAAAAATGGGCTGGTAATCAGACACATGACAGAGGGAAGTAATAAAATGAATCATTCGATTCAGAAATGATGAAGCAGTTGGAAAACCCTTCAGAATTATGGTGATATACAAATTCTCATACTTCAATTAGTTCAAACTTACTTCCTTTCTTCCATGCACATATTCAAATCTTTCAGTTAATGTTCAATATCGGACTGTATAAAAAGCACAATATTTAAAGAGAGAAGTTCCTTCAAATTTATCATATAACGACAACATCATACCCTTCTCGTTACCTTGGGTCCTAATGCTTTCATAATACTTGATTATGGTTTTCAACTGGCATCAAGAACTTAATCTCAACTGAACTGATTAAAAGAGATGCAACAAACCGCTTGAATGTCAAACAGGGAAGCGAGTCATAATTCTATTTCTCCTCTATTTAGAATTGATAGTTTAGTGCTTTATAACTATTGATGAAAGGTGTTTGATATTCGTTGGCCGATACGTTTGGGCAGTTTTGAAATGAGAACATTCAAAATTGCAAATTGTATGCCAAATAAACTGCTTTGGCTTCTGAATCGTAACATTTACTTTCGTCCAAACGCTCGCATACTTGTGCAGAATGTCTTTGAAAGAAGAACTCGGCAGACACATGACAGGTACTTGATGCATTTTTTATTTACTTTTGTCGATCAGTCAGTGCCAGCATTGCAAAATTTATCAGCCAAATGTATCGCTTCGAAGGAACTGAAATGCACAATTTCCACGTACCCACACAACCGAAAAAACGTTCTTTTTAACGTAGTTTAAGACAGATGATTTTCAGGCATTGTTCCCTTTATGAACGTATTATGCCAGAAACCCTTCTTTTAAAAGTAGTGAACGCATTACCATTTATTTCCTCAACCTTCTTCACGAAAGAAAAAGGTAATGGAATACTGAACACGATTACTCTGAAATTAGTAATGAAGGCTCTCATTTTTATTGGTGTCTCACTCTCTCCTTGACTCTGCATGCCGGCCTAAATCTCTTTCGCTCTCTGAGGGCTTTCTTTTCTTCGTGATTTCGCATTTTACGTTTTGTTCCATGAAATATTAATCCGGCTTTTATATGCAACGTGTCTTTACATCCTGTGGATCACTTGCAGATTCTTAAAATCTGTTTTGATTTCGTTCTCATTTGTGCCAATGAACAAACTCTGACAACTTTACTACAAAAATAGTCTTGCTGATACAATTTCAGTTCATTACAGAGAATTGCTCGATATGCTCACAATTGAAAACACGCTACACATTTATTCACAACATAAACTATAACACTGCCAATACACAAGCGAATTGATTTGCTGGTCTAAAATGTTGGTCTACCACGTGAACACTGGCTAATTTGCTAAATCTACTTGCTTTAGAAGGCTGACAATTAACACCTGAATCTGAGTTGATCGATCAACACTTATTTTTCCGCGCCGCTGACCAGGTTTGAACATCAGTTTCAATCAACCAGAATGTTAAAATGCAAAGACAAGAATAATATGATGTGAACATGTTCCGGTAGTCAATGACCTTTTGAGACTTGGCATAATCTCTATCTGCATAAACACATCTCGGTGTGTGCTGAAGATTGTATTAGTGCACACTTCATCATTTTTTGCATGCCCTATATTTTTAATGAGAATTCTAAGAATATTGATCGTGTGGAATTTCGTGATTTGCTGTTCAATCGATGTCGTGAGCTTGCCTATTGTTATATGAAGTCCTTGCTAAGAACTCCTGTGAATGAAATTGAAGCTCCCATTACTTTAACCCAGTCTCAAGAGGTAATTTCAATTGATAATTATATTACATCTTTGGATTCATTTGCAAGATCTGGTTCGTTAATGCCATTAAGAATTTCAGTCAACTGTCTTCTGGCTAACGGAGAATATCGCACCTGATGAATTGTGTCTGGCCTTTACCTGTATTTTGATATCTCCAGACAATACATTGAATTTTAGATGGATTGTCATACCCGTTGAAGATAATTGGGAATTGATCCTATGTGATCTTCTTTCCAGTGACGTTCCCATTCACGGAAAGATATAGTGCGATTACACAATCACTTTGAGCGGTCTATAATCCATTTGCATTTCTGCGTTTGTCTACCTATGCAGTAAGCATTCTGTTGTACATTTCCAATCACAAAATCAGTTTCCACTTGTTTCATTTAAACACTTATTCGTTAGTTCGATGTGTATAATTTGAACTGTCTAAAAAGGGACAATGGCTTTGGCTTGACTTCTAATGTGTGTTGACGCCAGTGATGTTGATTTAATTGGCCAATTTTGTAATGCAAACATGGAGACGAAACGGAAAATTAATGGTTTCTCACAGATTTGCCCCACTAATGCTTTTGGTTCTGAATTCACAATGAAACAATATGAAGTTCAAATGCTTCATATTATAAATGCACAAGTATTGGTGGAGAGAGAACTCATAGTTAAAGTTTCGAGTCAATCTTGCGAAAGGTCCGGAAGAATGTTCACTGGACTCAAAACGTTTAAGCTGTCATTCTCTCCAACGTTATTGCCCATCTCTTCACTTTCTCAAATAAAGTTTCCATTTTGTTTTGGACCTTCAGTACTCTCTGTACTGTGTTTTGTTTTCTGCATGAAGAGAATTTACGGTCAATTTTTGTGCATCTGTTTAAGCTAAACTTGTTCCAGGGATGAATTCCAAAACGTATTATTCTTATTATTATTATTATCGTAGATAATAATTGTTATGCAAGATCTGAAGAGAGTTTGGAAACTCTGTCCCTCAGATAAGTGCTGAAATACTCAGGGGAACTCTGGACTGTTGAGAATTAATAATGTATGATTCGTGAGGAGAATAATACCAAATGTCACAGAGAACAGTTGGAGTTCAAAAGACTTTCTAAAAATAACACAGCGAATTCGAGTCTCAAAGGAAACAATGGTGTTTCAAAACGTGAACATTACGTGAGATGTTGAAAACCAAAAGTAAAGAACGGAAAACACTTTTTACTCATTTCAGGCTTTAGCGATTTTTACCTCTGAATAATTTGATAATCAGATTCAAAGGATATTTCATTCCATTAATTATCTCATTTCTGAATTTGTTCTAAGTACCTTCAAAAATAAATGGATTAGTGCAGGAGCTCAACAGCTGAAGCATATATTCACTTTCCTCAAGAATAAAATTGGATTCTTTGGAAATTAGTAATGCTTGCAATTTAGACATAGAGGAAAGTTATTCGAACTAATGAATAAGACATGACAAAAGTTCCCGAGACACAGAAGAGTAAACAATAGTATTTCTCCTCTTCTCCATCTCTGGGTCACTCTGATTCTCCCCATTCCTCGGAACCCTCAGCCGCCTCTGTGCTCTACTACCTGCTAGAATGTGTCTGACGGTTAGAACATTTAGCAACAATACAATAATGAACGGTAGGCAAGTCGTTAAAACTAACATCATACGCAATCCACGCAGGTGAGGAATAAAATACTGCATTTGTGTTGAGGAACAAGGTAACTTACCAATTACAAAGGCTGGGTCACAAGTAAAATGCAAGGTGATGTTTCGTGCAAAGCTTCAACATGGACAGAGACAGCAATAACAACTGAAGGTTTCCTTGCACGGTATTTGGTTTTCAGCTTCTGAGAGCAAATTGTTACAAACTACTCAAAAGTAAAAGCAACAGTGACCCATACAGAAGAATCTCTGACGCCATAAACTAGAACAAAACTTAGAGTAAGTATCGGAGTGATGGAGAGGAAACTGAATGTCAAATATCTACATAAAATTCGATTTAAAATTACACCGGTAATCATGACCAGTAGATGTGTTGTGGCCATCGACACCATGTAGAAAGTGACACATCGAGAGAGACCACATTTTCCTCGAGTCAGAACGATAATCACTGTCAAATTAGATGTAAACAACAAATGTAGAAATGATTAAATGATAGAAGGAAATAAATACAGAACAGAAAATGTTGGAAGCATTTATGAAGATGCAGCACGTCATATGTGTAGATGGCTATAGCTACTTACTGGTAAAAAGGACATTAAAACGTGGGATGAAACCTCATTATATTGTGTAATTCTTGCTCAAATCTATTGGTCAATGCTAACAGAGAATATTGAGTTTCCAAATTGGTGACTGAGATGGGGGAAGAATAATTAATCACGGCCTCATTTGATGCTTGTATTTTGGCAAAGGCAAATTCGTGATTTTGAAACAATTGCAAGTCAATGGCACACCAATGTAATATTTGCTATAACTTCAACAGAACTACAGCGGGAGCCAAGCTGAAGAGAATATGGATGGTTAATGTTCGCCATAGGGAACCAATGGAAATGAAACCTATCCTTGACTCATGAAAAAAAATTAAAGGAATTTGTGCTGAAGTTCGAAAACCTGGTGCTCCGGATTGATACTTTCCTGATACTTTGCTCAACATATCAGTATTTCGCAATGACTCTGATATTTGAAAAACAAAACTCGCACGGACAGAGGAAACATCTAACAAAATGATGCACAGTAATATAACAACCGTGAGAAATTCTAGGGGAAAAAGAGGATGTGTACAATTGCAAATGTCTGGCATTTTTGCAAGCTTGTCTAATACACTGATTAATCACGCATGCTAAACCCATAGTATAATGACGTTTTTTGCTTGAAATCTATATTATGCTTAAAATATCCTTAAAAGTCTCAGTTTTAAGACAGAATTTCACTTACACCATCAGGGAGAATTAGTATGCATATGAAATAATTCAATTTGGCAATTCTTTCCATAAAAAACATTCTTTTTGGATAGAAATTATTCCAACTAGAAAGATAAAACAAACTGCTATCGGAATGAACTGCAAACGTAACTTAATAATGTCAGTAAACTTAACATTTCATCCAATTAAATTGGAAAGTTAATATCCAAAAAGCGTAGAAGCGCAGACAACAAGCAACATGAATTCGACTGGGACAACACTACTATCATAGGGCAAGCCAGACAGAGAACAGCCAGGGAATTCCTAGAGGCATGGCATTCATCCACAAACTCCATCAACAAACACATCGACCTGGACCCAATATACCAACCACTACAGCGGACAGCTGAAACTGACAACCGGAAGCGGCAGGGACAGACCACTATAAACACCGGAGGAAACATCAAAGAAGCGCTTCGCAGGAGGCTCCCAAGCACTGATGATGTCCACTAGCCAGGGGACGAAACGTTTGCAACAAAAACTTCCAGCTCGGCGAACAGAACCACAACCACAAAGCCTGATGCTAATCCATGCATTATTCATATGCTCTTCAAATGCTTTCTGCAATTCTCTGAAGCACAGGTACAATTATACCTGAAGCTAGGCACCAGGGAGTTGTCCAGATTAATTTGACTATGTGAAGCAAAAAGATTTTAACTGAAATGATTGTGTTTGTCTTGCGTAGACTTGAATATTTGTCTTCTCAGATGCAATGACATAATTTTCATTAGAAATACTTACAGAATACAGTTGGATTATTTTAGGAAACATTTTAAACATAAATCTGCAAGTTTGAAAGGGAACTCGTCAAAACAAAGATACTTTGAATGTAAGCTCAACAATGCTCTTCAGTTGCCTGATTGCAAGGTATCACTACTCAGAAAAAGCTTACAAGGAGGAAAGTGCTGCCACTTTCTTGACATTGGTTCCTCAGTGCTCGTGGTTGCAGGTCACTTGTGAGATGCTTTCGCTATTCTTGACACAAGGAAGTAACTTTGATTAAGCTGCCAATGGAAATGAAGATCGACAGCAACGTTCCAGGTTCAATGTGCAACGATTCATTTGCCAATGATTACTTTTAATTACAAAATTCCCCAGATCATTGTCGCTATTTCAAAATCTCAGTGGTCAAGTTCATCACGAGTTGCCCCACTACACCGTAACCAGGCCCTGTTAAACGTAAGCAATACAAATGAGGAGGTGCAGGCCATTATCATTGGGTTCTATTTGGACAAATCATGGCCAGCATGATTAACTTTTGAAGAAGCTTGTTCAGTTCAGTTTAAGTATAATTATATTCTGTGCAAACAAAATTTGATCAAACAGTTAGCCTTGGAAGAGTCGCTGTTATTTCACAGAATTGATAATTCTAAGATTACTCGGCAAATATTCTGAGGAAATATCTCATGGTTAATTGAATAAAAAAATCGAAATAAATAGCGGTGCTAGCGGCTGCAATCACTATCGGTTTTTGACAAAATCAACATATTTTACCTAAATCCTTTAACCGATTAAACTTTCCATCCTTCTCTGCTGTAAATCAGACTTCACATCTATGACACTCGAGGCTGTTTTCTTTTTGAGCAACTGTGGATGGATGACAGATGTTAGAGATGCCAACATCATATGAAATAATAACTCATATTAAAGTCAAACTCTTCAATATAGGTTGGTCAATCTCAGCAAAACTGTACAGAACCTGGTCCACGATGGATAGATTCAATGTAGAAAGGTTCAAAAAAGCAAGGTTTTCCTAAGGAGTATTAGATTCACGTATTCCTCAAATTTATTGCAGCAAAATTGACAATTTTCTCCAAAGAACGGTTGAACTGATACGGCCTGATGGTCTGCATCCCAGGGTACTGAAGGAGGTGGCTCGGGAAATCGTGGATGCGTTGGTGATTATTTTCCAGAGTTCAATAGATTCGGGGTCGGTTCCTGAGGATTGGAGTGTGGCTAATGTTATACCACTTTTTAAGAAAGGTGGGAGACAGAAAGCAGGAAATTATAGACGAGTTAGTCTGACCTCAGTGGTGGGAAAGATGCTGGAGTCTATTATAAAGATTGAAATTACGGCACATTTGGATAGTAGTAACAGGATGGATTTATGAAGGGGAAATCATGCTTGACTAATCTTCTTGAATTTTGTGAGGATGTAACTGTGAAGATGGACGAGGGAGATCCAGTAGATGTAGTGTACCTGGACTTTCAGAAAGCTTTTGATAAAGTCCCACACAGGAGGTTAGTGAGTAAAATTAGGGCGCATGGTATTGGGGGCAAAGTACTAGATTGGATTGAAAATTGGTTGGCTGATAGGAAACAAAGGGTAAATGGCTCCATTTCGGAATGGCAGGCAGTGACCAGTGGGGTACTGAAGGAATCCGTGCTGGGACCGCAACTTGTTACAATATATGTTAATGATATAGAAGATGGTATCAGCAATAACATTAGCAAATTTGCTGATGATACAAAGCTGGGTGGCAGTGTGAAATGTGATGAGGCTGTTAGGAGATGACAGGGAGACCTGGACAAGTTAGGTGAGTGGGCAGATGCATGGCAGATGCAGTTTAATGTGGATAAATGTATGGTTATCCACTTTGGTGGCAAGAACAGGAAGGCAGATTACTACCTCAATGGAATCAATTTAGGTAAAGGGGCATAACAGAGAGATCTGGGTGTTCTTGTACACCAGGAGAAAGTGAGGACTGCAGATGCTGGAGATCAGAGCTGAAAATGTGTTGCTGGAAAAGCGCAGCAGGTCAGGCTGCATCCAAGGAATAGGAGAATCGACGTTTCGGGCATCAGCCCTTCTTCAGGAATGAGGAAAGTGTGTCCAGCAGGCTAAGATAAAAGCTAGGGAGGAGGGACTTGGGGAGGGGCGTTTGAATTGAGATAGGTCGTGCAGGTCGTGCCTCACAAACCTTATTGAATTCTTTGAGAAGGTGACTAAGGAGGTGGTCGAGGGGAAAGCAGTAGATGTGGTGTATATGGATTTTAGTAAGGCGTTTGATAAGGTTCCCCATGGTAGACTACTGCAAAAAATACAGAGGTATGGCATTGAGGGTGAGTTGGAGGTTTGGATTAGGAATTGGCTGGCTGGAAGAAGACAGAGGGTAGTAGTGGATGGCAAAGGTTCATCTTGGAGTGCCATCACTAGCGGTGTTCCGCAAGGATCTGTTTTGGGACCATTGCTGTTTGTCATTTTTATAAATGACCTGGAAGAGGGGTTAGAAGGTTGGGTGAGCAAGTTTGCAGATGATACGAAAGTCGGAGAAGTTGTTGACAGTGAGGAAGGATGTGGCAGGTTACAGCAGGATATAGAGAAGCTGCAGAGCTGGGCAGAAAGGTGGCAAATGGAATGCAATGTAGCTAAGTGTGAGGTGATTCACTTTGGGAAGAATAACAAAAAGATGGGGTACTGGGCTAATGGTCGGATACTTGGTAGTGTGGATGAGCAGAGGGATCTTGGTGTCCATGTACACAGATCTCTGAAAGTTGCCACCCAGGTAAATAGTGCGGTGAGGAAGGCATATGGCGTACTGACTTTTATTGGTAGAGGAATTGAGTTCCGGAAGACTGGGGACATGTTGCAGTTGTATAAGGCTGGGGTGCGGCGGCAGCTGGAGTATTGTGTGCA